>NW_027045122.1:0-167264 GCF_028017835.1 Emys orbicularis | reverse complement strand
ATGAACAAGAATTGGCTAATACTCATGTGGGATGGAATGAGTCAATGGCTCCTAAATTATGGGAATATGGTGTAATAGTAAATCCTTCCATAATGATAAGATTGAGTTGCTTTAGGAAAATTAATGGGGGAATATATTTTCAGGGATATGGTCATTTTTTATATTTATTAATCAGATACCAGTAAACAAGATTGCACCAAGAATCATGGCAGACAAGCACCCATATAGGAGGGGAGAAGTAATCGAAGCCCCAACTATTGTGGATCAAACAATCTGGTTGGAAGGAGCACAAGTAAACATAAGTGCACAACATCCGGAGTGTATGCCATATGCCTTGCCTCTATTACAAGAATGGCAACAACAATGGGGAGATAGGACTACATGAAATAAGAGAGGTATAGGGGAATATATCATAGGTAGTATCGTAGCTGGAGCTGGAGTTTTAAACTCATTTGATATTGAGACATTATAAGGGAAAATGTCAGCTTTGGATAAGATTTTGGGGGCTATACAGACATGTGACACAAAATTTTGGTGCGTTATTGGAACAAGGAATAAGAAGTGTGGAACTCCAATTGAAACAACCCCAGGCCTTGAAAATGTCTCTAAATGTAAATCTATTTGGTGTGTCTGAAATTGACAATAAAACTGTACTAGCAATACGATGTGTACAGATGCAAACTTATGGGATACAATACATAGAGAGAATGGTTAATCTGTTAAGTAATGGGCAATGGCCTTTTGAATGGTTCAAACATCCTCATATATGGACTCAACGAATTACAAGATGGAAGAAATATATAGAGTTTAATTGGGATCAAGCCACTCTGAGGAGAGAGTGGAAAGGCAGAATGCTGTTACACAACACAGGGAAGCAAAGGAAAAGCAGCAATGGCTTGGGTGTTGCCAAAAATTATTAATGGAGAATTACGGCAAATAAAAATAAATTGGACACACTTGATTCAAGAAGAAGAGGATTATAAATTAGTAGAATTAACGAAACGTGAAGAGTGGAGATGAAGCAAATGGGTGTGCCCACAACTAACTTGGTTCCTAGAGAGATGTCATTTGAACCATTCAAGCGGACAATGTACCATGCAATATTTAGCCTCTAATGGCACAAAAGTGTTTGATTTAGGCAATGGGTGTATCTGTGTAGTAACCACTGAAAAACATGTATTTTGGGGAAGTATGACAGAAAAAGGCTCAATTGAGTCATGTAAATGTAATGTAACAGAGGTCATTATTAATGGAAGTATTTACCGATGTCCTCTATTTTTAAAAAAGGAAATTGTTTGGGAACCAAAAGATATGGACCGTTCCATTGATTTGGGGATACATTGGGAACAATGGGAAAAATTGATTGATGAAAGTGAAAAAAATCAGGCAATATGCAAAAGATATATCTAAGTCTGCTCAGCTGGGGAAAATAAACATTTTGATCCGCAATGGTCAAATATTAAAATTGGGGAAAGAAGAATTGGTAATTTCTCATTGGTATGATGTTTTAAAAGGCTGGTTTCCCAGTGTCACAGCTCTTCTAAATTTAATGCTAAATCCTATTGTAATATTATTTGCATTAATGATTTTGTTAACCTTTATTATGCTATGTTTATACTCCCGAATAAGAAAGCAACAAGAAGTTTTGGAGCAAGTGATATATAAAATTGAATCGCTTGCAAAATTATAAAGTAATACAATAATTAATGGCATTAATTATGTATCAAGAATGGGTAATGTTGGGATATATATATATACACATTGTGATTCATATATTCATGTAATATGTTATAGGTCATTGAGGCCTGATATGAATGAAGCGTGCTTGACATGAATGCGTGCATTGCAAGTTAGCAACCGAAGCAAGGACTTAAGGTCAAGGACTATTAGAACTCTTTGTGCAAAAACAATCTTATGTTCCAAGAAAAATACGGTAAATCATCAGAAAAGGAAATAACATTAGATGGGCTAATGCAAAATTGTATAAGAATTGGAGGAAATGGCATACCTTGGATCATGGCGGCCTGCCCAGAATTGTCTCTTTGGAATTGTGCGAGTCGAAGGCCTAGTAAAGAAAGGCAAAGAACCCATGATGCGACAGAATGGACTATAAATGGATGCCTATGATTTCTGCAAATCAGAGTCATTCATTGATCCAGAGTCCTGTGTGGATATAGATATGTTTTTTGCCGGGTCCCTGCATCTTAAGATCTTATCCTGATGGAAGGAACCTCAACTGGCCATCGGGACCATTCTGACCTTTGGAATTTGGTATAGTATGTTTGGGGTGTGACTGTGGAGTGAGTAAGGTTTGTTTTGTAATCAGTAAAGAGCATATAGAGTATTGTATACCAACACTGTGTCCGTTATCTGCTTGCTCCCCATCCCATAGAGAGACCTCTATTGTGGGTCTAACACTCTGAACAAGGACTGAATGACCCATCCAAATTGTGGATGTGTTCCAGAGGGATTTTCAAGCTAGCAAACTCACCAACACTGCTAAGAACTTGATATATGGACTTTGTAGTCTTATGTATTTATCTGATTGCTTTACCATTTAACAACTCTCTTCTTGTTCTTTCTTTTTTTCCTTTATAATAAACCTTTAGTTTTAGGCCCTGTCTACACTGGCAAGTTTCTGCGCAGAAAAGCAGCTTTCTGTGCTGTAACTCCCGAGGTGTACACACTGCCAAGCCACTTAGTGCGCAGAAACCGCGCTGTTGCAGCGCTGTAAAAAAACTACCCCAACAAGAGGTGTACAGATTTCTGCACAGGGGCTACAGCACTGCAGTGCCAATATAGACATCAAGGTGATTACAGCACTGCGATTGGCCTCCGAGAAGTGTCCCGTAATGCCTGTTCTGACCTCTCTAGTTATTGGTTTGAACTCTACTGCCCTGCCCTCAGGTGACCAACCATCATCCCCATACCGTAAATTCCTTTGGAAGTTTGAAAGTCCCCTTCCTGTTTGTGTGGTGATGCGTGCAGTGGTCTCAACGCATCTTTCCAGGTGGCCATGCCTGCTCCATGCACCAGGTGATCCCCCGCTTAGAGCAATGGCGACCTGCTGGATCTCATCAGCATTTGGGGAGAGGAGGCTGTGCAGTCCCAGCTGCGCTCCAGCCGTAGGACTTATGATACCCACGGACAGATTTCACGATGCATGTTAGAAAGGGTCCAGGACTGGGACACACTGCAGTGCAGGGTAAAAGTGAAGGAGCTGCGGAATGCCTACCACAAGCCACGAGAGGCAAACCACTGCTCCGGTGCTGCACCCACGAGCTGCCAGTTCTACAAAGAGCTGGACATGATACTCGGCAGTGACCCCACCTCCACTGCGAAGGCCCCTGTGGATACTTTGTTGGCTCACATGCCAGTCGAGAGTGGACCAAGCCAAGAGGAGGAAATCTTGGATGAGGATGTGAAGGGGCGGGGGGGAGACCCAGGAGCAGAGGACGACTCGGTGGCCAGAGATGCATGCAGCCAGGAGCTCTTTTCTACCCCGGAGGAGCCTAGCTGGCCAGAGCTGTCGGAGCTTGGCGAAGTGCAAACAGGAGAGGAGGCCCCTGGCAAGTGGATCTGATTTGGGGAATTGCTGAAGCGAGTTGTTGGGGGTAGAAGGGCCGGAGGGTTGCAGAAAGCAGGCTTGTCTTCCACTGCATGCCTAGTCTGAGCAGCGGAACAGGCGTTCATTGACTCCGTCACTTCACGGGAATCTCCCTCAGATCTCCAGGAAACTCTTGTGGAGATACTGGGCAATCCGCTGCCACAGGTTCTTTGGCAGACCTGCTTTGTTTCTTGCCCCATTAATGGTAACTTTCCCATGCCACTGTGCTGTCACGGGTGGGGGGGGTGAAGCTGCACACAGGTGAGCCGCATAGGGGCCAGCGTGGAAGCCGAAGGCTTGGAGAAGACTGTCCCTTAATTCCCTACTCACCCTCAGCAGCGACATAATGATCACATCCTGTGGAAAGTGTGGGGACAGGAATGATTATCAGGCCCCCCCTACAGTGATGGCTCTCCCCAAGAGCCATGTGTCCAGTGTACAGCAGGGTCCGGGAGGAGTGATTTACCTTGCCCCTGAGGCTACTCACCATTTTGGGAGTCTTGTGGCTCATGTGTGCTTGCCTGGGGTCAGCCAGTTAGTGACAGGTGTGTGAGTACTGTCTGTGTTCTAAGAACATAAGACCATAAGAAAATGTTGCATTTAAACTTCACAGAGATGACCTCGGGAGTGCAGCCTCCCTCTTCGTTATCGGTGGCAGAACAGCTGTGCAGAATTAGAAAGCGGCCAAGAAGAACTAAGGAGGCCTTTCTGCGTGAGGTTATGATGCATACTCCACTGCCAAGAAACAGGAATTGAAGGAATGGTGGGACAGCGAGAAGAGGGACCTTTAGGAGAACGTGGCACACCAGAATGAAGCCACAGAGCGGCTCTTAAATGTTATGGAGCACAAAGAAGACACGCTCCAGGTGATACTAGCTCTTCAAACCGAGCAACTCCATGCCCGCCCTCCTGTGCAGCCGCTGTCGCAAAACTCTTTCCCATGCTCTCCCCAGACACCACCAACACACTCTTATCAACCTCCTGGCTCCAGTATATACTCATGGCATTCCACTCCTCCCTCCTCACAGTCCAGCACTGTGGACTCCCACTACCCACTGCACTCAACACCCATTCCTCTGCAGTTTTTCCCTGCTGAAGTACAGTACCCGCTGTATTGTACTCCAAAGGAGAAGGTTGGATATGATCCCTGGACATACACAAATCTTCAGCTGTCCCGGGACCCCTCCTCTTCCTGGGACTTTCTGTTCCCCCATCCCCACTCCCTGCTGATGTATTTTTTCGTTTGACTCTCTCCTCCAGTTGTTGTCTTTTAATAAAAGAATTGTGTTGGTTTGAAAGCAATCTTTATTGTATTAATTAAAAGCAAAAAGAGCACTGCAAAGCAACATACAATTATGTTAAACCCCCTTATTGCATCATGTGCACCAATCACCTCCTAGCATTACAAGCACTGCAGTCCCGAGCATAGCAACAAATATTAGTGGCTTTCAGCTTCAAATTGCTGCCTCAAGGTATCCCTGATACTTACAGCCCCACGCTGTGCCCCTCTAATAGCCCTGGTCTCTGGCTGTTCAAACTCAGCCTTCAGGTGCTGAGCCTCTGCGGTCCAGCCCTGAGTGAAGCTTTCACCCTTCCCTTCACAAATATTATGGAGCGTACAGCATGCAGCTATAAGCATAGGAATACTGTCATTGGCCAGGTCCAGCTTCCCATAGAGACATCGCCAGCGGGCTTTTAAACAGCCAAATGCACACTCAACAGTCATTCTGCACTTGCTCACCCTTGTTGAAATGTTCCTTGCTGTTGTCAAGTTGCCCTGTGTAGGGCTTCATAAGCCACTGCATTAAGGGGTAGGCGGCGTCTTCCAGCATCACAATGGGCATTTTGACTTCCCCTACAGTGACCTTCTGCTCCGGGAAGAAAGTCCCTACTGGCAGCTTCTTGAATAGGCCAGTGTTCCAAAAGATGTGTGTGTCATAAACTTTCCAGACCAGCCTGCGTTAATGTCTGTGAAATACCCACGGTGAGCCACAAGTGCCTGGAGAACCACTGAGAAATACCCGTTGCGATTAATGTACTCAGTGGTTAGGTGGTCTGGTGCCCGAATTGGAATATGTGTGCCATCTATCACTCCTCCACAGTAAGGGAAGCCCATTTGTGCAGCCATCCATAATGTGACGCATGTTGCCCAGAGTCATGATCTTTTGGAGCAGGATGCAATTAACGGCCCTGCACACTTTCATCAACACGAATCCAGCGGTCGACTTTCCCACTCCGAACTGGTTAGCGACCGATCAGTAGCAGTCTGGAGTAGCCAGCTTCCACAGTGCAATCGCCACGCGCTTCTCCAATGACAGGGCAGCTCTCACTCTCATGTCCTTGCACCGCAGGACTGGGGCGAGCTCATCACACAGTCCCATGAATGTGGCGTTCCTCATCCGAAAGTTGTGCAGCCACTGTTCATCATCCCAGATGTGCATAACGATGTGACCCCACCACTCAATGCTTGTTTCCCGAGCCCAAAAGCGGCGTTCCACTGTGGTCAGCACCTCCGTAAATGCCACAAGCAATCTCGTGTCGTAGCTAGTATGCATGGCGAGATCAATGTCGCACTCCTCTTGCCTTTGTAGTTTGAGGAGTAACTCCACTGCCACTCATGAAGTGTTAGTCGAGTGAGCACCATACTGGTCAGCAGTTCGGGATCCATTCCTGCAGCCCAAAGAGGCAGGGCGCGCAGTACACAAACCATTGAAAGATGGCGCCAAATGCGGACGGAAGCACAGGGATTTCTGGGATGCGAAGCAATGCATCATGGGTCATTGGGACAGGACCCAGGATGCCCCGCAACCCCCTCCACCTTCCCTCAAGTCTTAGCAGCAGAAGAGAAAGAGGTGCTCTGTGGGATAGCTGCCCAGAGTGCACCGCTCCCAATACCACTGCAAGTGACACAAGTGTGAACACGCTATTGCGCAGGCATCTGACAGTCTGAACACACAACAGTGGTTTCCCTTCAGCGCTCTCTGAGCAGCGCTGAAACTGCCGGCGCTGTAACTTTGCCATTGTAGACGTGCCCTTAGACACAAAAGGATTGGCTGGCAGCGTGGTATTTGGGGTAAGATCCAACCTGATTTTGACCTGGCAGTGTGGCTGGCCCTTTGGGGTTCAGAAAAACGTTTTGTATAGTGAGCAGAGTTTTTAAAATAACTTCTCGCTCTACTGGACCTAGGTGCTGATTGTTAGCCAGAGAACTGGAATGCAATGAGGGAGCTGTGTGAT
This sequence comes from Emys orbicularis, assembly GCF_028017835.1. Taxonomy (NCBI): domain Eukaryota; kingdom Metazoa; phylum Chordata; order Testudines; family Emydidae; genus Emys; species Emys orbicularis. The sequence continues at coordinate 160,420 of NW_027045122.1, read as the reverse complement.
TTCCTTTTTTTTTTACTTCTTGATAACCAGTGTGGGAGATCAGATGTACAGTCTGTGACTGGTTGGTGGGTTTAACTTCAGTGTTAACCACCAATGTTGGGAGTATCTGCTCTCCCTTTTGCAGCCTGCCCTGACGCTGGCATTTCCAGTGAGGGCTACCCCAGGCACATCAGGTCACTCACAATGGACACCATGGAAATGCTTGCAAATAAACAATAATTTGAACTGAATTAGTGTCTCTTCAATTTCTCTCTCACTGTAACCAATTAGCTCATTAGACAGACAACATATCTGGATACTTCTATGGGCTCCTCATCACCACAGCATTGGAGCAACTGGATATACTCCATACCCATCCCAAGTAAGGAATGTATAACGTTCTTTTAGCTTTGCAGAACATGTTTGGTTGTGCATGTTATACACTAAACTTGGTTATAACCTGTTTTAAATACCTTATGCTCCCTCACTCTAAACCAGATAAATACTGACCTCCCTGATCATTTACTTTTGCTTTAAAATTTATTTATTGCATATTTAAAATTTAGTTTTTTAGAACAGCCTCATGAAATGCATATATCATTTTTGATTGGATCCCATACCAATCATGTACTGTTACACAAGCATACTAACAATTTTATGACATAATCTGGACTATCAGAGAACAACAGTGAGCAATTAATTCATGTTAGATTAATTTTTTTTAAAAGGATTAAACATTTCTTAAAAACAAGACATGTGGGTGCTTGTTTCAATGGAACAAGTTGTTCACATGATGCAGATTTTTGGGATTGCAGCACTAGCAGATTTAGTCTTTGGCACTTTAAAATTAATGAACTAGTTAAAAGAAAAGTCATTTGTAACCTGCAAGACAGAAAGTGAACCTTAATATATTGGTGTCAGCATATGAATGCATTTAATCAAACTGAATTTCTCCATTTTAATTTATCATCATGATATTAATAGCCCAGAAACACAGACCTTGTAAAATTATGGGCAAAAGATAATAATGGATTGGTTGGTTTTAGGAGGTTTCTACAAGGTTTGCTGTTCTCAGCAAATTCCAAGATTTCATTTTTTAAAGAAATTCATTTTTTTAATCCTGTCTACTACAAATGTATAAAGCGACAAAGAGTCCTGTGGCACCTTATAGACTAACAGACGTATTAGAGCATAAGCTTTCGTGGGTGAATACCCACTTCGTCAGATGAATGTAGTGGAAATTTCCAGAGGCAGGTATAAATATGCAGGCAAGAATCAGTCTGGAGATAATGAGGTTATTTCAATCAGGGAGAATGAGGCCCTCTTCTAGCAGTTGAGGTGTGAACACCAAGGGAGGAGAAACTACTTTTGTAGTTGGCTAACCATTCACAGTCTTTGTGTAATCCTGAGCTGATGGTGTCAAATTTGCAAATGAACTGAAGCTCAGCAGTTTCTCTTTGAAGTCTGGTCCTGAAGTTTTTTTTCTGCAGGATGGCTACCTTTAAATCTGCTATTGTGTGTCCAGAGAGATTGAAGTGTTCTCCTACAGGTTTTTGTATATTGCCATTCCTAATATCTGACTTGTGTCCATTTATCCTTTTACATAGGGACTGTCCAGTTTGGCCGATGTACATAGCAGAGGGGCATTGCTGGCACATGATGGCGTATATTACATTGGTGGACATGCAGGTGAATGAACCGGTGATGTTGTGGCTGATCTGATTAGGACCTGTGATGGTGTCACTGGTGTAGATATGTGGGCAGAGTTGGCATCGAGGTTTGTGGCATGGATTGGTTCCTGAGTTAGAGTTACTATGGTGCAGTGTGTGGTTGCTGGTGAGAATATGCTTAAGGTTGGCAGGTTGTCTGTGGGCGAGGACTGGCCTGCCTCCCAAGTAGGGTGACCAGACAGCAAGTGTGAAAAATCGGGACAGGAGGTGGGGGGTAATAGGATCCTATATAAGAAAAAGACCCCAAAATCGGGATTGTCCCTATAAAATTGGGACATCTGGTCACCCTACTCCCAAGGCTTGTGAAAGCGAGGGATCATTGTCCAGGATGGGTTGTAGATCACTGATGATGCGTGGGAGGGGTTTTAGCTGAGGACTGTATGTGGCACCCAAAATGTAATCAATGCACTGATGCATTGTGTTTAGAGTAAAAATATTAGCGAATCCATAGGCCAACAAGTTAATTTTAAAAAGCCACTATTTTGCTAAGAGCTACCTTCAAATTCTAGAAACAGAAGAGAGCTAATTCTAGTTCAGACTAGTTCTACAGGAACTCCATGCTCCTAGACCTACAAGGGAGCTGAAAAAGCAGCAAAGAGTCCTGTGGCACCTTATAGACTAACAGACGTATTGGAGCATGCCATGCATCCGACGAAGTGGGTATTCACCCACGAAAGCTCATGCTCCAATACGTCTGTTAGTCTATAAGGTGCCACAGGACTCTTTGCTGCTTTTATAGATCCAGACTAACCCGGCTACCCCTCTGATAAGGAAGCTGAAGTGACAATACACTCAACTAATGAAACATAAACTACACCTCTACCCTGATATAACGCGACCCGATATAACATGAATTTGGATATAACGCGGTAAAGCAGTGCTCCGGGGGGGGGGGGGGGGCTGCGCATTCTGGCGGATCAAAGCAAGTTCGATATAACGCGGTTTCACCTATAACGGGGTAAGATTTTTTGGCTCCCAAGGACCGCGTTATATCGGGGTAGAGGTGTAGAAGCATTAGTTCTTCAAAACAAATAGTAATCAATTATCCTAAGAGGAGAACACATACTAAAAGCTGATAATCCATTTGTGGGCATCATATACCACATTCTGATTTACAGAAAACTGGCTCCATTCAAATATAAATAGTAACAAAGTTGTAAGTTCTATCCCTCACAACCTTATTCATCTTAATAAAGTGTTAACTTCTGTTGGGACCATTTAAATGCCAACAATGTTAAGCGATAGCTGAGTGTATGTGTGTTGGGAAAAAACAATTGGAATAAAGTCTTCTTAAATTTAGAAGTCTGCTTATTTTCTTTTAAACATACATGTCAATAACTACAATAGCAGATAACGGTTTGTGATATATTACCATATAAACCTTCTTAGGATTTCTTAGGGTACCATATTGGTATAATTCTTCTGAAAATATACTTTAAAACAAATTAAATTTCATTTAAACTGTTTGGAATTAAGGCCAGGTTTGTACTTGAAAGTTTTATCAGTAAAAAAAAATCATTTAAAAAATCATTGGTAAAAAAAAGTCATATCCCAAACTGAAATTTTTATAGTGGTAAAAGTCCTAGTGTGGATACAGTGGTACCTATATAAATGTGTCTTATACTGAAATAGCTTATTTCCCTTCCCCTCCCTCTACACTAATAGTATCTCACAATTTTTAATGAATCTATAAACTCGGGGGTCATACCCTATGACTGGAGAATTGCTAGTACAGTACAGTACAGAATTCCTAGTACAGCACAGTATGTTTAAGAAAGGGAAAAAAGTGATCCAGGAAACTACCGGCCTGTTAATTTGACCTCAATTGTATGCAATGTCTTGGAACAAATTTTGAAAAAGAAAGTAGTTAAGGACACAGAGATAAATGATAACAGATAAGATACAGCATAGTAGGATGTGGACAAATTGGAGAGAGTCCAGCAAAGGGCAACAAAAATGATTAGGGGGCTGGGGCACATGAATTATGAGGAGAGGCTCAGGGAACTGGGCTTATTTAGTCTGCAGAAGAGAAGAGTGAGGGGGGATTTGATAGCAGCCTTCAACTACCTAAAGGGGGGTTCCAAAGAGGATGGAGCTAGGCTGTTCTCAGTGGTACCAGATGACAGAACAAGGAGCAATGGTCTCAAGTTGCAGTGGGGGAGGTTTAGGTTGAATATTAGGAAAAACGATTTCACTAGGAGGATGGTGAAGCACTGGAATGAGTTACCTAGGGAGGTGATGGAATCCTTAGAGGTTTTTAAGGCCTGGCTTGACAAAGTCCTGGCTGGGATGATTTAGTTGGGGTTGGTCCTACTTTGAGCGAGTTGGACTAGATGACCTCCTGAGGTCCTAATCTATGGTTCTATGATTCTATGAAAACAAAACAACAAACTGGGGGACTTTGGGATTTAACAAAATAAGCAAAATAACTGGATTTCATAAGCCATCTACAAAACTGATGATGTTCCTGATGCTTTGTCTACATTACAAATGTTTTCCTCGTATAGCTATACCAGCAGAGCACTGTAGTGTAGACACTGCATATGCCAACAGAATTGTTTTTTCTGCTAGCATAATAAAACCTTGTCAAGGCTGTATCCCCACTTTGAACTTTAGGGTACAAATGTAGGGGCCTGCATGAAAACTTCTAAGCTTATCTACCAGCTTAGCTCTGGTCCGCTGCCACCATCTCAAGAATCAATCAGGTTCTTAAAAAGAAGGCTTTTAATTAAAGAAAAAGGTAAAAATCATCTCTGTAAAATCAGTATGGAAAATAACTTTACAGGGTAATCAAACTTAAAGAGCTCAGAGGAACCCCCTCTGTCTTAGGTTCAAAGTATAGCAAACAAAGATAAGCACTCTAGTAAAAGGTACATTTACAAGTTGAGAAAACAAAGTAAATCTAAGACGCCTTGCCTGGCTTTTACTTACAATTTTGAAATAAGAGAGACTTGTTTAGAAAGATGGGGAGAACCTGGATTGATGTCTGGTCCCTCTCAGTCCCAAGAGCGAACCACCCCTTAAAACAAAGAGCACACACAAAAGCCTTTCCCCCCCCCCCCCAAGATTTGAAAGTATCTTGTCCCCTTATTGGTCCTCTGGGTCAGGTGTCAGCCAGGTTACCCGAGCTTCTTAACCCTTTACAGGTAAAAGGATTTTGGAGTCTCTGACCAGGAGGGATTTTAGTACTGTACACAGGAGAGCTGTTACCCTTCCCTTTATAGTTATGACACGCCCCCCCAAATCACAGATAGTGTTGGACGTTCGGTTCCACACTGGCTGTGATTTCTTCCTGGAGTTCTAGGAGAAAACAGAGTTAACAAGACACATGTACCTTTAGACATACTACTGATTATATAAAAACTAACAATATGTTTCATTACAAGAACAATTGTTAACCAGTTAACTCTGGGAAACTTTCCCGGGAGAGTGCATCAGCCACTTTGTTAGAAGCTCCCGAAATGTGTTGTATTTCAAAATCAAAATCTTGGAGAGCTAAACTCCACCGAAGAAGTTTTTTGTTATTTCCCTTGGCGGTATGAAGCCACTGTAGCGCAGCATGGTCTGTTTGTAGTTGGAAGCGCCGTCCCCAAACATATGGGCGTAGCTTTTCCAGCGCGTACACAATGGCGTAGCATTCCTTTTCGCTGATTGACCAGTGGCTTTCCCTCTCAGACAGTTTCTTGCTGAGAAACACGACAGGATGGAATTCTTGATCTGGTCCTTCCTGCATTAAAACTGCTCCCACGCCTCGCTCGGAAGCATCTGTGGTTACTAGGAACGGTTTGTCAAAGTCTTGGGCCCTTAGCACAGGGTCAGACATGAGTGTTGCCTTAAGCTGGTTAAAGGCCTTTTGACACTTATCAGTCCACTGAACTGCATTTGGCTGTTTCTTTCTGGTTAGGTCTGTCAGCGGGGCGGCGATTTGGCTGTAGTGTGGTACAAATCGCCTATAATATCCGGCCAAGCCTAAGAAGGATTGGACCTGTTTCTTTGACTTTGGAACCGGCCACTTTTGGATAGCATCCACTTTGGCCTGTAGGGGATTTATAGTTCCTTGACCCACCTGGTGCCCCAGGTACGTCACTCTGTTTTGGCCTATTTGACACTTTTTAGCCTTAACAGTTAGTCCTGCCTGCTGGATGCGCTCGAAGACTTTTTTCAGGTGCTCCAGGTGTTCTGTCCATGAATCAGAAAAAATGGCCACATCATCGAGGTAGGCAACTGCAGATTCTCCCAATCCCGCTAAGAGACCATCTACAAGTCTTTGGAAGGTTGCATTTCGCAACCCGAAAGGAAGTACATTGAATTCATACACCCCTGCCTGGGTGACGAAGGCGGACCTTTCCTTAGCGGGTTCATCTAGTGGTACTTGCCAGTACCCCTTGGTTAAGTCTAAAGTAGAGATGAATTGGGCATGTCCCAATTTCTCCAATAGCTCATCTGTGCATGGCATTGGATAGTTGTCAGGACGAGTTACAGCATTTAGCTTACGGTAGTCCACGCAAAAGCGTATTTCCCCATCTGGTTTGGGAACTAGAACCACTGGAGATGCCCATGCACTGCTAGAGGGGCGGATTATACCCATCTGTAGCATGTCCTGGATCTCCCTTTGTATAGCCGCTTGGGCATGAGGTGACTCCCGGTAGGGTGGGGTTCTAATTGGGTGAGCATTACCTGTGTCAATGGAGTGGTATGCCCGTTCGGTCCGTCCTGGAGTGGCTGAGAAAATCGGTGCAAAGCTTGTGCACAGCTCCTTGATCTGCTGTCGCTGCAGACGTCCCAGGGTCGTGGAGAGGTTCACCTCTTCCACGCCACCATTCCTTTTTCCTTCATAGTAGACACCTGCAGGCCACTCCGCGTCATCAGTTTCCTGGGCTGTAAACTGGCAAATGTTTAATTCTCTAGAATAAAAGGGCTTAAGAGAATTAACATGGTATACCTTAGGCTTTATGTTGGAGGTGGGGGAGGCTATGCGATAGTTAACAGCTCCTAGGCGCTCCTGGACCGTGAATGGTCCTTCCCACGACGCTTCCATTTTATGGGCCTGGAGCGCCTTTAAGACCATGACTTGGTCTCCTACTTTGAAGCACCGTTGTCTGGAATGTTTATCATACCAGGCCTTTTGCTCTTCCTGAGCATCCTTTAGGTTTTCTTTAGCAAGGGCTAAAGAGTGTCGGAGGGTGCTTTGTAGGTTGCTTACAAAGTCTAGAATGTTAGTTCCTGGAGAAGGCGTAAACCCCTCCCATTGCTGCTTCACCAACTGTAATGGCCCCTTAACCTCGCGGCCATACACAAGTTCAAATGGTGAAAACCCTAAACTGGGATGTGGTACAGCCCTGTAGGCAAAAAGCAACTGCTGCAACACTAGGTCCCAATCATTGGAGTGTTCATTTACGAATTTACGTATCATGGCCCCCAAAGTTCCATTAAACCTCTCCACCAGACCATTGGTTTGATGGTGATGAGGGGTGGCAACCAAGTGATTCACCCCATGAGCTTTCCACAGGTTTTTCATGTTCCCTGCCAGGAAATTAGTTCCCGAATCTGTAAGTATGTCAGAGGGCCACCCTACCCTGGCAAAAATGTCTGCTAATGCCTGGCACACACTGTTAGACCTGGTGTTGCTTAAGGGTACAGCTTCCAGCCATCGGGTAGCAAAATCCATGAAAGTCAGTACGTACTGCTTTCCTCTGGGTGTCTTTTTTGGGAAAGGACCCAGAATATCCACAGCTACTCGCTGAAATGGGACCTCAATTATGGGTAGGGGCTGGAGAGGGGCTTTAACCTGGTCTTGGGGCTTTCCCACTCGTTGGCACACCTCACAAGACCGGACATAATTAGCAACGTCCTTGCCCATTCCCTCCCAGTGGAAGGACTTCCCCAACCGGTCTTTGGTTCTGTTCACCCCAGAATGGCCACTGGGATGATCATGGGCTAAGCTCAAGAGCTTTACCCAATACTTAGTGGGAACTACCAACTGTCTTTGAGGATGCCAGTCTTCCTGGTGCCCACCAGAAAGAGTCTCCTTGTATAAAAGTCCTTGTTCTACAACAAACCGGGATCGGTTAGAAGAGCTGAGAGGCGGTGGGGTGCTCCGTGCCGCCGCCCAAGCTTTCTGAAGGCTGTCATCTGCTTCCTGCTCGGCCTGGAACTGTTCCCTTGATGCTGGAGACATCAGTTCCTCCTTGGACTCTGGACTGAGGCTTGGTCCCTCTGGAAGCGATGCAGGTGTTGGGGCTGTTTCCATTGACTGTGAACCGCTGTCCGCTGGTGCACTATGTGGTATTTCAGGCTCTGGCTGAGCCTCTTGGGTAGGGTTATCTGCTGCTTCCACCAGTTCAGACTCGCTGGTGCCCTCTGGCATTGGAGTTGTAGACGGCCTTGCAAGCGCTGGACTCAGTGCTGGCAATGGTTCTGGTGCTGGGTGCGTTGCCAGTTCCGGTTCTGGGACTGGCTTTGGCTGGGTCTCTGGGATTGGATCCACTACGGCTGTTGCAGTCGTTGGCAGGGGATCCGGTTCCACCACCGTTGTTTGGGTCTCTGGTAACACAGATGGGGCCCTGGTGGATGGCTCAGGAACAGGGATGGGGGTGAAAGCTTGCTTAGCCTGGCTGCGGGTGACTATTCCCACCCTCTTGGCTAGCTTCACATGGTTGGCCAAGTCTTCCCCCAGCAGCATGGGAATGGGATAATTGTCATAGACTGCAAAAGTCCACATTCCTGACCAGCCCTTGTACTGGACATGCAACTGGGCTGTAGGCAAGGTTACAGACTGTGACACGAAGGGTTGAATTGTCACTGTAGCCTCAGGGTTGATGAGTTTGGGGTCCACTAGGGATTGGTGGATAGTTGACACTTGTGCCCCAGTGTCCCTCCAAGCGATAACCTTCTTTCCGCCCACTCTCAAGGTTTCCCTTCGCTCCGAGGGTATGACAGAGGCATCTGGGTCTGGGGATCTTTGGTGTGATTGGGGTGTAATGAACTGTAATTGGTTGGGGTTCTTGGGGCAGTGAGCCTTTATATGCCCCAGTTCATTACATTTAAAACATCGCCCTGCTAAGGTATCACCGGGGCGATGTTGGTTGATGGAGACTGGTGTGGTGGGGTGAGAAGGCGTCTGGGGTTTCCCTTGGGATGTGCGTGGGGCCTTGGGTTGTCCCCGGTGATAAGGTTTTGTTTTGGCTTGCCCCTTCTGATATTCGCTCCAACTGCTACTAGCTTTTTTCTTTTCTGTCACCTCCACCCATTTGGCTCCAATCTCCCCCGCCTCGGTTACAGTTTTGGGCTTCCCATCTAGGATGTACCTTTCTATTTCCTCAGGAACACCCTCTAAAAACTGCTCCATTTGCAATAGGAAGGGCAACTCTTCCGTAGATTTAACATTTGCTCCTGATATCCAGGCATCCCAATTTTTCCCAATGTGGTAGGCATGTCGGGTAAATGACACATCAGGTTTCCACCTTAGGGCTCTGAACCGCCGACGGGCATGCTCAGGTGTTAGCCCCATTCTGATTCTGGCCTTGTTTTTAAAAAGTTCATAACTGTTCATGTGTTCCTTAGGCATTTCAGCCGCCACCTCTGCTAAGGGTCCACTGAGCTGCGGCCTCAGCTCTACCATGTACTGGGTTGGAGGGATGTTGTATCCAAGGCAGGCCCTTTCAAAATTTTCTAAGAAGGCCTCAGTATCATCGCCTGCCTTGTAGGTAGGGAATTTCCTGGGATGGGAAGTGGTACCTGGAGAGGAGTTGTTAGGATGGTCTGATGCACCCTGCCTAGTCCTTGCTGCTTCCAGTTCCATCTCTTTTTCTTTCAGCTCCATCTCTCTTTTATGGGCCTCCTGTTTGGCTTTTTCTTCTCTTTCATGGGCCTCCTGTTTGGCTTTTTCCAGCTCCATTTCTCTCTTGTGGGCCTCCTCTTTGGCTTTCTCTTCTCTGTCTCTCAGCTCCATCTCTCTCTTGTGGGCCCCCTCTTTGGCTTTCTCTTCTCTGTCTCTCAGCTCTATCTCTTTTTCTTTCCGCTCCATAGCTCTCTTGTGGGCCTCCTCTTTTTCTTCTTTGGTAGTCATTTTCCTGGTTTTCTTGTGCTGGGTCACACCCCTCTGCAGTTGACTGAAACTGGGATGTACTTAGCTCAGGCTCCTGCTGAGTGCTGCTGAGTTAACAGAGACTTTCTAACTAGCTACTTCTGAGGATGTAAAAAAGAAAAAAAACACAATTCAGCTTGTAAATTATCTTTACCAGTTCAAAGTTTGTTTGCTTATTTGAACACTTCTCTTAACAAAGCCCCTTGTTAAAAAAAACTTAACACCTCTGCCTTCAGGCAAGGAGAGATAAGATATGCATCTACCTTCAGCTCTGCTTTCCAAGCAGCTAGAAGGGAAAAAAAATCTCTTACTGGCTTTTGGGTTTAAAACGATCTCCACCGCTGTGCCACCATGTCAAGGCTGTATCCCCACTTTGAACTTTAGGGTACAAATGTAGGGGCCTGCATGAAAACTTCTAAGCTTATCTACCAGCTTAGCTCTGGTCCGCTGCCACCATCTCAAGAATTCCCTCCCTGGGAAGCCTTGAGAAACCTTTCACCAATTCCCTGGTGAATACAGATCCAAACTCCTTGGATCTTAAACAAGGAGAAATTGACCCTTCCCCCCTCCTTCCTTTCACCAACTCCTGGTGAATACAGATCCAAACCCCTTTTGGATCTTAAAACAAGGAGAAATCAATCAGGTTCTTAAAAAGAAGGCTTTTAATTAAAGAAAAAGGTAAAAATCATCTCTGTAAAATCAGTATGGAAAATAACTTTACAGGGTAATCAAACTTAAAGAGCTCAGAGGAACCCCCTCTGTCTTAGGTTCAAAGTATAGCAAACAAAGATAAGCACTCTAGTAAAAGGTACATTTACAAGTTGAGAAAACAAAGTAAATCTAAGACGCCTTGCCTGGCTTTTACTTACAATTTTGAAATAAGAGAGACTTGTTTAGAAAGATGGGGAGAACCTGGATTGATGTCTGGTCCCTCTCAGTCCCAAGAGCGAACCACCCCTTAAAACAAAGAGCACACACAAAAGCCTTTCCCCCCCCCCCCAAGATTTGAAAGTATCTTGTCCCCTTATTGGTCCTCTGGGTCAGGTGTCAGCCAGGTTACCCGAGCTTCTTAACCCTTTACAGGTAAAAGGATTTTGGAGTCTCTGACCAGGAGGGATTTTAGTACTGTACACAGGAGAGCTGTTACCCTTCCCTTTATAGTTATGACACACCTCTTTCCCAAAAGTTATGCCAACAGAAGTGTTCTTCTATCAGCACAGCTGTGCTGGCATAGCTAAATTGGCTAGGGGATGTAGTTTTTACATACCTCTGGCTGACATAGCTATGGCAAAAACACTTTGTAGTGTAGACCTTGTCTGAGATGTTAAGGTTCTGATTGTCAGTTTTTCTATCCCGGTGTTGGTCATAAGAAGGAAGGAGGGAGGCAAACTCACCTTTCTCCACTTCATTCTGGGGCCAGTGCTGCTCCTCACAGCAGTTAGAGTGTTAGGCCTGCTTTACTATGGGCCATGGCCTCAAAGGAAATAAAATAGCAATCTGACCACACCCCCTCTCCTGGTCCCTCTCTGCCCCAATCCATCTGTATGCTCAGGGTTAGGATGTGTACACTGGTGGGGGTCCTGGGAGAGCACTCTGGAGTCTGTTTCCTGTTCATTTATATCACCAGAGCAGCATAAAAGGGCCTTAATTCTTGGCTCTTAAGAATCTGGATTTCTTGTACCTTTACCGTTATTATATGATCACCCTGCCCCTTCTTTCTACTTTATCCTCTCTCTCTCTCTCTCTCTCTCTCTCTCTCTCTCATAATTCTCCAACCCCCAAATAGCTATGCGAGTCTTGTTTTTAGGTGGTTGTATTTTTTAAAGCGTGCATACAGAATTTTTTATGTTCTGTAATAGGGCCGTTGATTAATCGCAGTTAACTCATGCGATTAACTCAAAAAAATTAACTGCAATTAATTGCATTGTTAAACAATAGAATACCCATGTAAATGTATCAAATATTTTTGGATGTTTTTCTACATTTTCAAATATATTGATTTCTATTACAACACAGAATGCAAAGTGTACAGTGCTCACTCTATATTATTATTTTTTATTACAAATATTTGCACTGTAAAAATGAATAACAAAATAAATAGTATATTTCAATTCACCTCATGCAAGTACTGTAGTGCAATCTCTTTATCGTGAAAGTGTAACTTACAAATGTAAATTTTTTTGTTACCTAACTGCACTCAAAAACAAAACAATGTAAAACTTTAGAGCATACAAGTCCACTCAGTCCTACTTCTTGTTCAGCCAATTGCTAAGACGAACAAGTTTGTTTACATTGACGGGAGATACTGCTGACTGCTTCTTATTTACAATGTCACCTGAAAGTGAGAACAGGCGTTCACATGGCACTTTCATAGCTGGCGTTGCAAGATATTTACGTGCTAGATACGCTAAACATTCATATGCCCCTTCATGCTTCGGCCACCATTCCAGAGGACATGTTTCCATGCTGAAGATGCTCGTTAAAAAAATAATGCATTAATTAAATTTGCGACTGATATCCTTGGGGGAGAATTGTATGTCTCCTGTTCTGTTTTACCCCCATTCTGCCATATATTTCATGTTATAGCAGTCTTGGATGATGGCCCAGAACATGTTCGTTTTAAGAACACTTTCACAGCAGATTTGACAAAACGCAAAGAAGGTACCAATGTGAGATTTCTAAGGATAGATACAGCACTCGACCCAAGGTTTAAGAATCTGGAGTGCCTTCCAAATTCTGAGAGGGACGAGGTGTGGAGCATGCTTTCAGATGTCTTAAAAGAGCAACACTCTGATGCTGAAACTACAGAACCTGAACCACCAAAAAAGAAAATCAACCGTCTGCTGGTGGCATCTGACTCAGATGATGAAAATGAACATGCCTCGGTCCGCTCTGCTTTGGATCGTTATCGAGCAGAACCCGTCATCAGCATGGACGCATGTATTCTGGAATGGTGGTTGAAGCATGAAGGGACATATGAATCTTTAGCGCATCTGGCACATAAATATCTTGCGACTCCAGCTACAACAGTGCCATGCGAATGCCTGTTCTCACTTTCAGGTGACATTGTAAACAAGATGTGGGCAGCATTATCTCCTGCAAATTGTAACCAAACTTGTTTGTCTGAGCAATTGGCTGAAGTAGGACTGAGTGGACTTGTAGGTTCTAAAGTTTTACAATTGTTTTATTTTTGAATGCAGTTATTTTTTGTACATGATTCTACATATGTAAGTTCAACTTTCATTATAAAGAGATTGCACTAGAGTACTTGTATTAGGTGAAGTGAAATATACTATTTCTTTTGTTTTTTACAGTGAAAATATTTGTAATAAATATAAAGTGAGCACTGTACGCTTTGTACTCTGTGTTGTAATTGAAAACAATATATCTGAAAATGTAGAAAACATCCAAAATATTTAAATAAATGGTATTCTATTATTGTTTCACAGTGCAATTAATCACAATTAATTTTTTTAATCACTTGACAGCCCTATTCTGTAGCAATGCAACAGGATAGAAACAAAAGTTGTTTACATTTACAGGTACACATGTGCATTACAGACTTTTCAAAGACCACTATGATCTCTGCCTCAGAAGCTGTATCTATGCAGATTGGACACTGGATGGGGTGGGCCAGTACTCTGAGGTGGCACTGAGCATTCTTTCTCTCAGGTGCTTGGCTGGCTGGTTTTTGCTCACATGCTAAGGGTCTGATTGCCAGGAATTTTCCCCCAGATGAGATTGGGAGGGGTGCTGCCTTCCTCTGCAGCATGGAGTCCTGGGATTATCTGGGTGTATCTCACTTAATCAGTTTCCTGCCACTGTAGGGCCCTTGGGCATGGGTGCACTTCATTCCCTTCTATTCTCTGCCTGTGGCACATAATAATTTAGTCTCCTATGGGCTGTAATATTTTGGTTGTTGAGTTTAGTGTGTGGGTGCTGGGTGGGGTTGGTGCCTGTGATCAGGAGGTCAGACTAAATGATCTGGTGGTCCCTTCTGGCCTTAAACTCAATGACTCAGAGAATTTACAATCATGTTTTCTCAGCTGCTTCTGATATTCAAATTGTGGCCTCAAGGCTTATTCTTCCTCCATTATGCCAAGTATTCCCATCATCCCTGTAATGGATCATACATGAAAACCTCAGCAACCACCACGAGTGAAAAGCAGTAAACTCTTCTAACCACTCTCCCCACATACTTCTAGTACCAGATGTTCACCCCTATTAGGCTCTACTCTGTCCTTCCTTTGCACTGTTAATTCCATTGGCTCGAAAACCACCTAGATACAAACTTAACCCTGCCTTGTAGTGACACCCCCCAACACTGTAATGTCTCTTTAAAATTAATTTAATCTAATCAGGGAATCACAGAAACTAATATGCATTAATCATCTTTCTATGTTCTTGCATGGTGTTACTACAGGGCAAAGTTAAAATTGTTTGGGTACTTTAACTGTGCATTCCCATATATTAACAGGTTTGGATTTCTTCAAAGGTCAACCTTGTCTCTGAATCTCCTGGACTTGCTTGGTTTGGGGGTAACTATAACATTCCTGTAATTCCTTTTTTTTTTTTTTTAACCCTTACATTGACAATATGTACTTTCAATCTTCAACTCCATTTTCATGTAGTTTTTATCTGGGAATTGAGAAAGTGTGATAATATCGCCACAGTTAAAGTTGAGGATGCGTTTACTCTGGCCTCCACTTTCACTTCCTTCTAATTTAACAGCAGCAGCAGCAAAAAGCACCTTTTAGGCAGTTTCTCTCGTAAACTTAGCCCAAGCATGTTATTTATAAAGTTAAAAAAAAATCCTTTAAGCTCTTTTATTTTTTAAAGTTATGTGTTGAAAAAGCCTTATCTATTCCTCCTTTTAAAGAACAAAGTAGTTTCTCCACACACATGAGCACAGCATGATATAATCGCTACACATTTAGCATATACCTAGTCTGCAGTGAGGGCCAGTGCCTTGAACATATTGGAAGAAATGTATTTAATAAATTAGAGATAAATGTCTGACTCCTGTTCCTGCCTACAAACCCTTCTCAGGCACACCTACACTGAGAAGCTCTGTCACCCTGACTCTTTCATTTGCTGAAGATGTCCAGATGCCGCAACTTGCTTGGTTATAGTTGAACTTCTACATTTCAAAAGACCCATTTCCCAGCTCCAGTTACAAGCCTTAACCTCTTCCTGGATAGCAGAACTTTCTATCCAAGGCATTTCTAATGCACCCATGTCCACTACACAACTCTTCCCCAAGCTTTCTTACACTTTTCTTGAAAAGGCTCCTGGAGCAGGTTTCCTCTGACACATTTTTGGAGCACAAGCCAGACAACTTGAACTTGTATGGCTGGGGGACTGATCTTGGTCATCCACTTCACAAACATGGGTTTATTTCCCTCTGTTGTTCAATGAAGAATGGGACTTACTTATTCTTCATTTGCCTAGTTGTCCACCACACCTATCAATGCCATCAGCAGAAAGGCCTTAACTGGGTCACTAGAGGATGGTTGTGAAAGGGGTGCTGCTGAAGGCACAGAAGGTTAGGGAAGGAGCATGAAATAGGAGATGGAAAGATTTTTGAAAAATGAAGCAAGATGAATCACAAATAGCTACAAATTTGTGATTTTATCAGTTGTGCAGTATGACTCAGACATGATTTGTTTTTCAAAGATGCTTTGTGACAAACATCCTACACTACTTAGAACACACTAACCTCTTTTTAAAAGAGAGTAGTGTAAGATGCACTGAAGTGCTCTGAAAGTCTTTAAAATGCCACTACCCTTCTTCAGCTCTGTTTTGCTCTTTGATATACTGATATTTTGCAATTATATAATCCAAAATATCAGAGGACTTTTCAAGAACGAATTGAGCCTCAGTATGCCTGTAAGGTAGGGCAATATGATTATTTTACAGGCATAAGTACTGAAGAACAGAAATATTAACTGACTTGCCCAAGGTCACACAGAAAGTCTGGCCGAACCAGAAATAGACCTATATGCCCTTCTGTCTTCGTTCATATTTATTTGCCACTCATAATCATGAATGGATTTTATCCTCACAACGCCCCTGTGAGGTAGGGAAATATTACCTCAGTTCTTCAGCCGGGGAACTGAAGCATAAGGTACATTAAATAACTTGGCCAACGGTCACACAGGAAGTCTGCAACCAAACTAGGGATTGAACCAAGGTCTCCAGAATTCCAGCCCACTTCATCTTCCTGAATGACTCCCAATGCTGAAAGCCCAAATTTTTAGCCACAGCTCAGCTTTGGCCTTCTGTTTACTGCTCCCAATTATTCCTCTATAATTTACACTGCCTTCTGTGTCCTCTCTGGTGCTTGAGTTGCTAGTAGTTTCCTTCCTTTTTTGTATATACATTATCACTTTACATACTATCAACAAGTTTTTAAAACCATGACTTCGGCTCTGTTTTTCTTGGCTTTATTTTTAGCACTGACTGAGACTATCAGAATTGCAGTTTGTTAATTTTAGTGCCACTTTAATAAAGCTGATTCTGAGAGCTGACTAGCAGATGTTTGCTCTTAGACTTATAGACTTTAAGGTCAGAAGGGACCATTATGATCTTCTAGTCTGACCTCCTGCACAACACAGGCCACAGAATCTCACCCACCCACTCCTGTAACAAACCCCTGACCTATGTCTGAGCTACTGAAGTCCTCAACTTGTGGTTTAAAGACTTCAAGGTGCAGAGAATCCTTCAGCAAGTGGCCCGTGCCCCACGCTGCAGAGGAAGGTGAAAACCCCCCAGGGCCTCTTCCAATCTGCCCTGGAGGAAAATTCCTTCCCGACCTCAAATATGGTGATCAGCTAAACCCTGAGCATGTGGGCAAGACTCACCAGCCAGACACCTAGAAAAGAATTCTCTGTAGTAACTCAGATCCCACCCCAGGCCATTGGGCATATTTACCACTAATAGTCAAAGATCAATTAATTGCCAAAATTAGGCTATCCCATCATACCATCCCTTCCATAAACTTATCAAGCTTAGTCTTGAAGCCAGATATGTCTTTTGCCCCCACTGCTCCCCTTGGAAGGCTGTTACAGAACTTCACTCCTCTGATGGTTAGAAACCTTTGTCTAATTTCAAGTCTAAACTTCTTGATGGCCAGTTTATATCCATTTGTTCTTGGGTCCACATTGGTACTGAGCTTAAATAATTCCTCTCCCTCCCTGGTATTTATCCCTCTGATATATTTATAGAGAGCAATCATATCTCCCCCCTGCCTTCTTTTGGTTAGGCTAAACAAGCCGAGGTCTTTGAGTCTCCTTTCATAAGACAGGTTTTCCATTCCTCGGATCATCCTAGTAGCCCTTCTCTGTACCTGTTCCAGTTTGAATTCATCCTTCTTAAACATGGGAGACCAGAACTGCACACAATATTCCAGATGAGGTCTCACCAGTGCCTTGCACAACGGTACTAACACCTCCTTATCTCTACTGGAAATACCTCGCCTGATGCATCCCAAGACCGCATTAGCTTTTTTCACAGCCATATCACATTGGCGGTTCATAGTCGTCCTGTGATCAACCAATACTGCGAGGTCCTTCTTCTCCTCTGTTACTTCCAAGTGATGCGTCCCTAGTTTATAGCAAAAATTCTTGTTATTAATCCCTAAATGCATGACCTTGCACTTTTCACTATTAAATTTCATCCTATTACTATTATTCCAGTTTACAAGATCATTCAGATCTTCCTGTAGGTTATCCTGGTCCCTCTCTGTATTAGCAATACCTCCCAGCTTCGTGTCATCCGCAAACTTTATTAGCACATTTCCACTTTTTGTGCCGAGGTCAGTAATAAAAAGATTAAATAAGATTGGTCCCAAAACTGATCCCTGAGGAACTCCACTAGTAACCTCCTTCCAGCCTGACAGGGCACCTTTCAGTATGACCCGTTGTAGTCTCCCCCTTAACCAGTTCCGTATCCACCTTTCAATTTTCATATTGGTCCCCATCTTTTCCAGTTTAGCTAATAATTCCCTATGTGGAACCGTATCAAATGCCTTACTGAAATCAAGGTAAATTACTCTTTCCCAAAGCCTCCATGCAGTATTAATGGATCTTTATATATTAGCAGATGTCATAGGGTTCTTGGATACAGATCAACCAGTACACCGCTGCATGTATTTTAATAAGGTGATCTTTTGACTAGATGTTTGAGTAACCACACTTATTATGTAGCAGGCAAACGATCTTCAGAATAAATTCTTTTTTAAAAAATTTCACTTCAAAGGGATAACATTGGGCTATTACTATTATTTATATTGTGGAAACACCAAAAGACCCTTATTAAAATCAGGGCCCCATTGTACCAGCTACTGTACATACATACATTTGTGTATACAATAAAACCAATAATTGGAGAGTATAACATCATATGGCCATTACACAAAGAAAACTGAAATGTAGTATTAAAAACATGAAGGAGTCTGGTGGCACCTTAAAGGCTAACAGATTTATTTGGGCATAAGCTTTCGTGGGTAAAAACCTCACTTCTTTGGATGCATATATTGTCTCATACTATAGAATTAGAATTTATAATCTAGGTGAGGTTTTTACCCACGAAAGCTTATGCCCAAATAAATCTGTTAGTCTTTAAGGTGCCACCAGACTCCTTGTTGTTTTTGTAGATACAGACTAACATGGCTACCCACTGATATTAAAAACATGAATCTCTATAGGCTTAATTATTATTTATTTCCACTAATGGCTATGTGGTAAGCGCTAGCCAATGAGAAATGAGGCAAGATCCCCTGTTGGTCCTGTGTACTATACATTAGGAGACACCTAAAACCAGGGTGGATAAAAATCCATGATTTAAAAAAAATGGATTTTTTTGATAAAATGCTTTTTGAGGAAAAACCTATCTAAAGATAGTTTTAATTAAGATACATTATAGCTCAAAGATATCTCATCATGGAATAGGGATTATAAATTCTAATTCTATAGTATGAGACAATATATTCATGTAATGTTTAAGAAAAGTTTTGTAAATAAATTCCAATAGTTCATGGATTAGGGACCCAATCTTATGGGGTTCCAAGGGCTTCTGTATAGGTTATTTAGGTTAATCTTTCTATCTACCCAATGGGACTCAGTGCTCAGTCTAGAAGATACCATCAGAGATGCTTAGTTTTGCAGTTCTCAAACTGTGGATTTGTGTCTCCAGAGATAACATGCTTGTTAACAGCAAAAATGTTTTCAAATAAATAAAAGTGAGAAATAACAGACCTCAACCCTATTGTCCCTCTGCAAATTTGTGTACAGAGTCAATCCCTTACGTCTCTCTAAAAGTGTAAAGTTTCAAAAAAGTTCAATGAATAGAAGATTGTTGGAGGCTGAATAGCTCTGGACAAGGAGAAGAAGTCTGGAGATAAATGTGAGATGGGAGGGACAGGCAGTAGAAACAAAAGTGAAACTGTTTGAGCAGCATAACCCAGAAGTCTTGAGGTCTTTCTTCATTGATTTGAGATCTACCATACCATTTTCTTACTAGAAGGGAAAACCTATAATGGCAGCAGGCCGTAAATGAGACCCAGTTTAGGAATAAGAACCATTCAAGAAATATATGTTTGTTTTAAAGAAAGTCACACCAGCGAACTGGTGGAAGTCACTTAAGCACTTGGATTCAGAGACTGTTGAAGTGATAATCTCACTTTTAACTACTGTTAAGAATATTTTCATAGAATCCTAGAATATCAGGGTTGGAAGGGACCTCAGGAGGTCATCTAGCCCAACCTGCTGCTCAAAGCAGGACCAATCCCCAACTAATTCATTCCAAATTGAGAAATCGTTTGGGACCTGAAAAAGCAGAAAAGCTTATTTTTCTTTTCCAGATTATGAACAAACAGGAAAATGAAGGTGAAGACGACTGAGTTAGCTGCAGAAGCCAATATTTTAAGTTTCTCGTGTTGACCTGGCTGACACAGTCGGTTTAATTATTGTTTTTTAAATATTTCATTTAACTATTTTAGTTAAAAATAATTTTAACAAAAACAAACCTGATTTTAAAAAAACTTGAATGTTTAACTAAATTCAAAAATTCATATGCTTGTTTTGTTAAAATATTATCTGTTTTCTGTTGAAGAAAAAAATCCAGAATACATAACATTGTTTTAGTTAAATAAAACAATTTAAATGTCTGTCTGGTGATGTTCTCTTTCTAATACAGCATGGCAAGAAAATCCTCCAAATATTAATGATTAACCTGTTGAATTGGAGATAGTTTACCTCCCAATGACTTTATAAATATCTGCTTCAATTACCTTTGGTAAATGAAATAACCAAACAATCATTCATTTTCTGATATAGCTGTAAAACTAATCTGAAAAGTGTTCAAAATAAATCACTTTAAAAATGTACAGTGTGTACCTTCTAAAAATGAAACTTACATCTATCTCTGAGTTGTGAAGAATATGTATTAAGGTTATAACAACCAACAAGCATGCACTTTTATGTAGAAAACCATGATTAAATCGAGTCTTCCTGACTAGTGATTTAATCCACCCTGCCTAAAACTTTGAAGTATGTTTCAGGATTGATGACATAGTTGCCTGGCTGGGTTAGAACAGAAGGATAGGGTATGACAGGGTGCGTGTGTTATAACAGGACCGCTGGGGCCCCGCAGTCAGTGACATTGCAGCCATGCCCTCAGCCCACCCAGCCTGTGAGCGGGGACACAGAAGGCTCCCTGGGCGTGGGATTTCCTCTCACGCTGTTGGCTGGGCGTGCGCCCGCTCGTACGGGGACAGCCCCTGCCCTATTCCCACCCCCTCGGGGGCAGGTGGTAGGAAGAAGACCGAGCTAGGGCTGGAAGCTGCAACCAGCGTCTTTCGCTTTCCCGCCCGGCGCCGCAGCTAGTAGCTGTAACTCCGCCGGGCAGCGACGTGAGCCCGCCCTTCCCCAGCCCGACAGCCGCCGCCACAGCCCGGGCAGAGCAGGGCGCTCGCCTCCTCCCGGGCAGGCGGCCCCCGGGGCGGCGCGGCGCGAACAATCACCAGCCTGCGCGCGGGGCGGAACGCCCTGCGCTCCCCAGCCTCAGGGGTAAGGGCCGGCCCGGGCCGGGCCGGGCGGCGGGCAGAGCGGGCTGGGAGCGCGGCAATGGGGTGCTGCTAATCCGACAGACAGACCGTGGGACCGGCGTTGTGGAGGGAGTGTGTGACTGGGGACATATAAGGGGGCGCTGGTTGCTGGAGGGGGGTGCTGGTTAATGGGGGGGGCGGGGACAGGTGGAGGGGCGCTGGTTGCTGGGGAGGCAGGTGGAGGGGGCGCTGGTTGCTGGGGAGGGGGCGCTGATTATTACTGCGCTGTGGGGATGGAGATGCGGGTTGTGAGTGGGCACCATGTGGCCGCACAGAGGTGTGGCGAGCGCTGCATAGAGCCTGTGGCATGAGGACACCGGCCCTGCAGTTACAGTTCCCCGGGCTGCTGCTGGTGCGCACGGAGGGAGCCGGGAAGAGGCGGGCTGCTCCTAGGGTTAGGTTTTGAAATGATCCTGCCGCATCCCCCATTGCGAAGAGCGAAAACAGACTATTGGGGGGAGCGGCGCTGAATCGCTCCTTCGGCCCCATCCCGAGTAGTGCGGGCCATGGCTGGGACTGGGAACATCAAGGGCAGCTCCGGCTTCCAAGCCTCTTTCTGTCCTTGTCAGCCTAACCTGGTACTTTCCCCAAGCCCTCGATTTCCTATTGCCAGTACTGATCAAAGCCTGTTCTGACCTGAACCAGGGCCGGGGCTCTTTCTGCACTGGAGGGGCTGGATAACGGAGGGCTTAAGATAAACAGTCACAGCCAGATTGTCATTCAGATGTTGCACAGAGTGACTCCCCTGGTATACTTGTAAATAGATTGCATCAGCTAATAAGTAGTCAGGAGTGGATGCTGGGAGAATCGGTCATAAGAAACATGCAATACTTGTGTGAGACTAAACCTGTTCTTATTAAAAAACAAACAAACAAACAAAAATCCCACCAACCAGACTCCCAAAGGATATACCTGAGGTAGCTCTGACTGCAAACAGTATACGTGTTAACTGAATCAGAAGTGTTACAGGAACACTAAGGGTAAAATTTAAATTAGTTTTCTCTGTAATTATTTTTTACTTTAGCCTGTAAGTATTTTTATAACTTTCTTGCAGGAGACCACATGTTTTTGGCTGTTTAGAGTTTGAATATCTTTTGGCAGTAAGATACAGAGGAATTTATTTAATGCTTTTATGTGGCTTTCCCCCTAACTTACTCTGTTTTATGCAAAGTTAGTGGCTTTCTCTGGGGGCATAATAGGCCTACTCAATATTCCATATCTCTAGAATCAGTTAATGTTAACTCAGTGCTCGGGAGAAAAAAATACAAGTGGCAAGTAGGAAACTTTACCAGTCAAGTGCGTTTGTGGGCTTGAGCTGTCAATTTCTGAAGAATTTAAGCCCCCTGCCCCATTTTTTAAATTTTATTTTTGCCTTTTTGGTTGCAAAGAATGTGAATGGGTATGGGGCTGTCTTCCTAAGTCTGCGGACATTTCCAGTCCTACTGGTGGCTGTTGCTTTCCTAAGGGCAGCAAAGACAAACTGGCCTAATTTAGTCAGCTTTAAGTGCTGCTGCTCAGAATCTTTTGACAGTAGTGAAACCATCAAGAATCACATCAGTGTCACTCTGTGAGCTTATGAAGTGTAGCAGAGTCAAGCTCTGAGGGTGTATCCACACTACAAAAAAGGATGTGTTTAATACATGCTAGTAGCTAACACGTGTTTAAAAAGTCCTAGTGTAGACAAGGCAGTTGTAGTTTTAAAATGTATTAGCTGGTTGAGAGAACCACATTTTCCCTAGCATAGACAAAGCCTGCATTTATTCACAGGAAAATGAGGGTGAGGTACGAGCAGTTGGAACTACACTCTCTAAAGCCCTGTTTGGACAGGCAAAAAGGTGCATTTTCACTCAAGTTTGCTTAACATAATTGAGAAGCCCTCTTTGTTACTAGTTAAGCTGCACCACTAACATGCTTGATGCCCTCTTAGCTGCCCTGTTGTTGCCAAAAGGTGTGTGTGTGGTGGGGGGGAGGGAAGGTCTAGGCTAGAATATAGAAGCTAACACTGCTTCCACACGTTAGCTTGCATCTTAACCAGGGTTAAGAGGGCTTTTTTTTTTTTTTTTTTTTAATGGAGATATCCCATCTCCTAGAACTGGAAGGGACCTTGACAGGTCATCGAGTCCAGCCCCCTGCCTTCACTAGCAGGACCAAGTACTGATTTTGCCCCAGATCCCCAAATGGCCCCCTCAAGGATTGAACTCACAACCCTGGGTTTAGCAAGCCAATGCTCAAACCACTGAGCTATCCCTCCCCCAATTTGGAAGCCAGATATGGCTTCCAATTGAGTTAAACTAACAGGATTGAAAAAAACACACCCTCCTTTTTCTCTGAGACACAAGGTGGGTGAGGTAATATCTTTTATTGGACCAACTTCTGATCAGGTCTGGGAAAGGTACTGAGTGTCACAGCTAAACACAAAGTTTATTTAGCATAAATAGTTAACGCATATCCTAAGGGACCATTCAAGGTGAAATGGCCCATTAACATCCTGGCAGTCATAGGACAAAAAAGAGGGGCTGGTGGTTTAGAGAACGTTGTAATGAGACACAAATCTAGTATCTTTATTAAAACTGATTTTTAGTGTGTAGCAGAGTTATGAATTTAATTTCCCAGGCTCGTTTTTGAAGGTACGCTGCTACCTCAATATAACGCGACCCGATATAACACGAATTCGGATATAACGCGGTAAAGCAGTACTCTGGGGGGGCGGGGTTGCGCACTCCAGTGGATCGAAGCAAGTTCAATATAACGCGGTTTCACCTATAAGGTGGTAAGATTTTTTGGCTCCCGAGGACAGCGTTATATCGAGGTAGAGGTGTATTGTGCAGGTTTCCTTTGAGGATGTGGACTGGCAGATCAGATATGGAGTGGTCGTTTTGTGAAGTGTTTTTCCACGGGTAATATGGTGTTTTTGTCTTTTATCATTTTTTCTGTGTGAATTCATTCAACAGGATAGTGATTGTCTGGCTTCATCCAATAGTAGTTATTGGGGCATTTAGAGCACTGGAGGAAGTATACCACATATTGTGATAGGCATGTGTAGGACCCGTGGAACTTGAAAGATGTATTGTGTGTGGTAATGATCATTATAGCAGTGGAGATATGGCTGCAGGTTTTGCATCTGTTGTTATGCCAGGGTATGGTGCCACTTTGAGTTGGTGGGTCTGTGTCTGTAGAGAGCTTGCTCTTGATGATGAAACTGGGGGGTTGTTTGAAGGCAAAAAGAGGGGGTTCGGGAAAGATTTCTTTCAGGATGTAGTTCCCGTCGAGTATGGGTTGTAATTGTTTAATGATACCTCACATGGATCCCAGTGTGGTAGGTGACAACTAGGGGAAAAAAGCCTCCGATCCCACACCCCTTGTATTGAAGAAGGTTCTCTCTGGGGTATTGGATGGCCTGTTCCACGATGTGATCTACTTCTCTAGTAGAGTGTCCTTATTTGGTGAATGCAGTTTTAAGTGTGTTTAGGTTTGTGTCCCAGAGGTTCTCCTCAAAACATATTCTGTGGTATCCGAGTGCCTGTCTGTAGATAAGATTTCTTGGTGTGTTTGGGTGGTTACTGGATCTGTGAAGATAAGTGTGGTTATCTGTGAGTTTCTTGTATATAGTTGTCTGTAGGGTTCTATTGCTGAAGCTGATTGTGGTGTCCAGGAAGTTGATGATGGTTCGGGAGTGTTCTAGAGAGAGTTTGATAGATGGGTGGTGGATGTTGACGTTGTAGTGGAAATCTGAGTGAGTTTAGGTCATCTGTACAGAGGATGAGCATATCATTGATATATCTCAGCTATATCACTGGTTTTCTGGTATACTTGTCCAGAAATTCTTCCTCAAGATGGCCCTGTCAGATGGGACCCTGTGGGAAGTAGAGGATGAGAAACCTGTTTACTTCCAAGAGCTGGGATTTCAAGCTTCATTCATCTGTTAGCTAAAGGTGGATACAAAAAATGGGGTCCTCTTCCTGAGAGAATCTCAGAACCACCAAGGCAAATATTGGGTAGGGTTTCTCCAGGGCATTGCTTCTGCTCCTTGTACGTGGGGTTCCCTCATCTTTCATATCAGCCTCTGCCTAGTATGTGTTTCTGGTAAATTTGATATGCTGGTTAAATCAGTTGTGAGTAGTGTTTCAGCAATTACTTTGATCAATATGTTATAACTAAAATGTTTAACAGAAGAAAAAAATAAGCCTCTTCCAAAATTATGCTTAAAGAGCTGCTGTCTCCTCCTCATTTTAGGTGCTCAGATTCCATGGGATGAGTGCAGCATAAATGGCAAGGTTCATGGGAAAACCTGGAAAAAAAATCCCAAATATTACATTTACAAACAGATATGCAGAAAACTTCTTTAGATAACTGAAAGTGTAAGAAAAAATATTCACTTTCTTTTTAGCCAGTTTCTCCACCCCCCCCCTCCCCATGAAATTCAGTAAAATGGCTATTTGCACATTGAAAGCATGTCCACTGCAAAGCTGCCTTCACTTCAAAATGGATCTTATTCTACGTGATAATATATATATTTATTTAATGTGGAGGTCAGTTTTTAGTGAAAGGAATTCACAAAAAAAGTAAGGGCCCAATTCTGCTACTCTTATTCATGAATAGTACCTTCCTTTGACAAGTAGTCCTGTTGACTTAATTTGACTACTCATAGAAGTAAAGTATTCAGCATGAGACACATGGTGGAATTGGGCCCCGAGTAAATTTTCACATACATAATGATATTTAAGAATTCCTTATTTGAGTATTTTTCCATTTTATTATAAATGTTTCATACACATCTATAGTAGGCTCATTATTTGCATGAACAAACATTGGACTATACATGCTGCTGTGTAAGCAGGTCTGACTACTGAAGTAGCACCTGCTTTATACCAGGGCTGAATCTGGCCTAATCTGCTTTATAAAGATGAACAGTGATCCTTATCAGAAGATACTTACGCATATATCAGAGGATATGTCTGCAACAGCATTTTCTTAAGTTAGCTTTTTTAGGGCCCTGATCCTGCAAATACTTATGAACATTTAATTATATGTATTTGAATAGTTATTTGAAGCCGGTGGGTAAAGTTATGCATTTATATAAGCATCATGGTCCTAGATTTGTAATCTCAAGTCTTGAAACTGTTTGAATTTAATTGTAAAAGACAGCACACATCTGTGGTACTGTACAAATATTAATAAATACTGGAGCATAGCAGTTGATCTGGTTTAATTCAATCTTCATCAGTGTTTCTAAGACTTCCAATATTCTTACTTTCTATTCTATTGTATGTAAAGTAAAGATTATATTATCCTGTTTAACTATAAAATAAACAAGCTTTTGAACTTACACAAAGCTCTTCTTCAGGTCTTCTTTCCCAGACCTGAAGAAGACTTCTGTAAGCCCGAAAGTTCGTGTCTCTCTCCAACAGATGTTGATACAATAAAAGATACTACCTCACCTACTTTGTCTCTCTAATAATTTATTTAAAACATTTTTATTGGAACATGATCTATCATCTAATGGCTTCTTGTAAGGTTGGTGAGGTTCACTTAAAGGGCTACGTAGTACTGTGGAATACATATGTGGGTGGCAGAATTGGATTTTTATTTTTTAGATGGATAATATTGATGTTTACTTTTAAGCATTTGTTTTTATTGATTTTACATTTTCGCAGTTGTGGGAAATCAGTGAGGAGTCAGACAATAATTATTTCCTGAGAGTAGACATTGAGATTCAAAAAGTTAAAGCTTTGTAACCGTTAAAACACAAATTGTGGACATCTTGTCAAGATATACAAAGTAAATATTCTTAAATAAAACTCTAATAAATTCTCAAGCAGCATTTTTCTTATTTTGCCTATCTGTAAATTTTGATTATCATCGATGGAAATAATTTTGTCAGTTTGTGTGTACACGGTAAAATCGACATTTACTAACAAAAATCTAATCCTTCCAAGCCATATATATTTATATATAATATAAAGGGTTTTTTTTTTTAAAAAAAATCGTTATCATGCCACAGACTTATTTTTTTAAACAGACCCTCATTGGATGTACTAGGGTGTTCCGAGTTCAATAGATATGACACAATAGTGCCCTAAGGCTTTGTCCACAATAGATTTTTTTTTTCCTAAAAATTTTCCACTGTTGTAACATCGATGCTGTCCACATGTGATAGCAAACGAGGCTGAATTAAGGCAATCTAGCACCTTGGGCACATTCCACATGGGTATGGAAGTAGGTTTCAGAATTAAGATGAGGGGGGCTATTCAGACCACTTGGAGCTATTGTTTTAGCTCTTTGCAGGCATTAATTACACCAGGTCACATTTTCAAGCTTTTCTTTGCTATCAGGAGGACTAGAAACATTTTTCTAATGTGAAAATGGGGACTGATCTCTTCATGTGACTCTAGGAGACAGGGCCCTGTAATGCCTATTCCTTAATCCAGTCCTGGTACTTGCTGGGAGTGCTACTGTAGTTTGGTGGACAGTATATTAACAATTGCATGGTATATCTGTTCTGAACTGCAGTTTATATTATGTATGAATACTGTGAGTGCAGATGGGGAAAAGATAGCTAAAACTGCTAAATCTTAAAGAAGCACAAAATCTTATTTACAGATATCCTGGGCAAAAAAGCAAGAGTTGAAATACACAACAAACAGTTGTTTCTAGAATAATAGATGTTAGAGGGAAAGAGACTGGCTGTTCCAATACGTTTTTTTCTATCTCTTAGCCCAGGCAGGTTCTAAATTGTGCTTGGTAGTAAATGGGAAGGTTAGAAACTGCACAACAGTTAAGCGTTAACAGTACATAAAGATTTGTCTGAATTAAAGACTGCAAAACAAAATGAAAGCATGATTAATTTAGTAATTGTTATCACCTTTTCTCAATTGCTTCCAGGTAATTTAAAAAAATGAAGATTTTCCCATCATGTCTCTCCACACAGGATCACTAACGAGCTACGTTAGAACACAGGCCTTCAGACAGTTAAGTGCTCAAGAGGTAAAGCAAGATGTTCTTGGTTCCTTTTTTTTATTAACTGGAAATCATCTTATCTTATCGCTTTTCGTTTAATTTAGGTGCAGTAGATGCTTTATCCTTAAACTGCTGTTGGTTTCATGATGAACTTGGACTTTAAGCCCAACACAAATTGAAAACCAAATGTATTATTTATTTTATGAAAAACTAAAATTGGTTGTGACTAGTTAGTTTTGATTACAACTGTGCATTGTATACCTCTGTTAGGTTTGGACATTGACTTCAGATAACTCATTTATGACTTTACAGTAAAATTGTATCTAACTAAAATATTTGTTTGATAATTAAACATATCTAAGAGAGTTTCCCTTTTCAAGCTTTTTCCAAAACCTGAAATATTATCTCATTTAATATGGAGTTGTTTTGAAAGTAATTAAAATCTCTTATCTACGTTCTGAGACTAGTAACTGCTTCTGATAAGATCTAACAGGCAGCATCTTAGAGTAAAAATATATTCAGTGTAAATGTTATAGTTGTAGAATACTTGTGGTAAGGTGTGGTGTTGACTTGTGTGATAATTAGGGCATTAGTGTCCTAAAAGGCAGCACTTCTTTATTGCATAACTGATTAATAATGAGTACTCAAAAATAAGTTTTAATCAAATGAACTGGTTGCTAAATATTTATGTTCCTATAAGAAATGTTGGTCTCGATAGTGCTAGTTTATAGTGTGTGTGTATGTATGTATTAAATATGACAAGTTTGGAAATGTCAGGTTTTTAAAAATGTATCTTGTGAAAAAGGGTCTAAAGCAAATCTGATGTTTAACAGAATATTTTCCTAACCTTTTAGGTTATTGAATTCTAAATGTGTCAAGCATAAAATAATATATGGTTGTCCCCAGTAACTATTCTCCAGCTAAAATGGAAATACTTCAGTTTTGATTTGGATACCTATTCCTTCCCAGATTCCAAAGGAGCTTTGCTCTGATCTTTAAACTAACGGGACTGTTGTCTGCTGTCAAGCTCTTGTGCAGCTTGTTTAGTTTAAAAACAGTACGTATCTAAGCAGCTTCTCCCTTCCAACTATTAGTTTACAAGAATTACAGTTCCTTTTTCTTTTCTTAACACTTTCAGTGTTATGCCAGTGTGTTTAAACATCTTAATTCAACACAAACTAAGGACCTATTCCTGTAAATGGCACATGCTTAATTTTACCACGAGTAGTTACATTGAAATAAATAATATTCATGGCAGTAGAATTAGGATGTGCATAAGTGTCAGCAGCATTGGGGCCTAAGAAAACAGGATTTCTTCCTCTTCCCCTTAGATATTTTGCTCCCCCTCCCCCCCAAGGTATTTTAGTAACTTTGTTTTCTCAAAAATAACTAAAAATAAAATAGTTGTATTGGCCATTACATTTGTGAAGCATATCACTTTTTGTTGCCAGTACTGAACTGTTATGTTGTTGTGACCTAAACAATGGAAATGCAACAATATTACAGTGAGAGATTAGAGCATTTTTGTAATACAGGTTTGACTAAACTCTGTCTTTCTCTGCAGTGCTTAATAAAACATTGTGCAGTGTTCTCCTGAGAGAACTCCATAATCCGATTGTCTTTTTTTATTTGTTTTGGTTTTTTGTCTTAGTTGACCAAGCAAAGCAATAAGGTAACTGTCTCCAAGTCAGTGTATTCATCGAATGCTACAGTGTTTGCTCCAGCAAGGGTTAGCTGTCTTGCTCAGACACCTCAAATTTCAGATCTCTCAGGTATGACTTTTATAATCGATTTTCTAATTTATAGTCTTAATTGTTGATTGCATGGCATGATAGTCAGCCTGTTAATAGAAATGGTAGAGATTTGTATGGTCCTTTAATTACCAAGAGCTAACTGACTGAAATTGAAAATTTATTTGTTGGCTGTTGAGATGAGTCAGTACAAAAGTACCTCCTTCACTCTGCCTCACTTCCTTGCCTTGAGAAGAACTGCCATCCTTTCTGGTCAGAACAGCAATCTGAGTGCTCAAAAGCTAAAATGAATGCTTCTTCCCATTAATAATCTGAATGGTATTTGAAAATAAAGACTTTGCCCTTACTCATGCAAATAATAATAATGTTGTTGACTTCAACAGGCTACTAGCTTGAATACAATTTGCAAGATGAAGCCATTAGTAGGAATATATTAGTTGTAATTTCAAAATTTGAGCTTAAAGTAACACTTCTGATGTTGGCAACATAGGAGCCCAGAGTAAAGATGAAAGTTTATGATGGTGGGTTAGCCAGTCTAGGATTTTAGCCAGTGCTGACCCAGAATAAAACCCAACCATTGGAAACACTCAATTTTGAGGCAACAATCACATTACTTCTACTTGGACAGTCCCTTCCATTGTTCACTTAAGCTTTGCTTTAAATGATGTGGATAGAAAGCTGGAGAAATCAATAGAGAACATTGAAAGCCTCAGAAGGCAAAATAATCTTTGTCATTATTACTTTAGTGCCTAGGAGTCCTACTTATGGGCAGGACTCCATTGTACCAGGCACTGTAAAAACACAGAATGAAAAGACAGTCCTTACCCAAAGAGTTTACAATCTAAGTATAAGACAAGAAACATCTGGGAGTAGAAAGAAACAATGAGACAACATTGGTCAGTGTAATAGGTAGTGGTACCAGTGGCCTAACTGTTTTTTTGTAGGCATCCTGGCTAAGAGTTTTAAGGTGGTAGCTTTGCACATGTTTATGGGGAGCTCCTCCCGAGCATGAGCAGCAGCATGGGGGAAAGCACAAAAGTTCTTGTTTGAAACTTTAACAAGTGGATTATAGAAGCTGATATTACGGGCCGATTGGATGCAGGAATCAATATGGTTGGAAAACCGTCCCCAGAGAATAGTTATCAGTGGTTCACAGTCATGCTGGAGGGGCATAACAAGTGGGGCCCCGCAGGGATCAGTTCTGGGTCTGGTTCTGTTCAATATCTTCATCAGTGATTTAGATAATGGCATAGAGAGTACACTTATAAAGTTTGCAGATGATACCAAGCTGGAAGGGGTTGCAAGTGCTTTGGAGGATAGGATTAAAAATCAAAATGATCTGGACAAACTGGAGAAACGGTCTGAAGTAAATAGGATGAAATTCAATAAGGACAAATGCAAAGTACTCCATTTAGGAAGGAACACTCAGTTGCACACATGCAAAATGGGAAATGACTGCCTAAAAAGGAGTACTGCAGAAAGGGATCTGGGGGTCTTAGTGGATCACAAGGTAAATATGAGTCAACAGTGTAACACTGTTGCAAAAAAAGCTAACATCATTCTGGGACGTATTAGCAGGAGTGTTATAAGCAAGACATGAGAAATAATTCTGTTCTACTCCACGCTGATTAGGGCTCAACTGTAGTATTGTGTCCAATTCTGGGTGTCACATTTCAGGAAAGATGTGGACAAATTGGAGAAAGTCCAGAGAAGAGCAACAAAAATGATTAAAGGTCTATGAAAATTTGACCTACATATGAGGGAACATTGAAAAAATTGTGTTTGTTTAGTTTGGAAAAGAGAAGACTGAGAGGGGACATAACAGTTTTCAAGTACATAAAAGGTTGTTACCAGGAGGGAGAAAAAATGTTCTTCTTAACCTCTAAGGATAGGACAAGAAGCAATGGGCTTAAATTGCAGCAAGGGAGGTTTAGATTGGACATTAGGAAAAACTTCCTAACTGTCAGGGTGGTTAAGCACTGGAATAAATTGTCAAGGGAGGTTGTGGAATCTCCATCATTGGAGATTTTTAAGAGCAGGTTGGACAAACACCTGTCAGGGATGGTCTAGCTAATATTTAGTCCTGCCATGGGTGCAGGGGACTGGACTAGATGACTTCTCGAGGTCCCTTCCAGTTCTATGATTTTATGTCAATAGTAAATGAGAGATGATAGGTAGGAGGAAGTGTAGACCGCAAAGGGCCTTGAAAGTGAAGACAAGCAGTTCATGCCTGCAGGGGAGAAGGAGGTGCCAGTGGAGGGATAATATGGTCAAAGCGACCGTTTAGGAGAATGATCTTTGTGGCAGCATTCTGAATAGATATGAGTGGGGCAAGGTTGCATTTCTCAAGGACAGAGAGAAGAATGTTGCAGTAATTGAGGCGTGAGATGATAAGAGCTGGGATGAAAATTTTAGCTGTTTGCATGGATAGGAAAAACCTTATTTTAAGAGATATTACACAGAAAAAATCTGAACGATTTAGACATAGCCTGGATATGAGGACCTGGAGAGAAGTCCAAGTCACAGATGATAACCAGGCCTAAATGACAGGTGGAATGATGGTGTTGTCCATAGCAATCAAGAAAGTGCGAGAGGATGGTTGGGGGTGGGTGTGAGACGATTAAGAACTCTCTTTTAGCCATGTTGAGCTTCAGCTGACTGTTAGACATCCATGAGGAGATGTCAGAGACAGCCTGAGATTTTAGTTTGGATAGAAGGAGGCAGGTGTGGATTGAGGTTGAGCTGTGAGTCATTAACATCAAGATGATAGTTGCATTCATGTTGGCAGATGAGATGACCCAGAGATAAAGAAGAACAGAAAGGGACTCAGGACAGGACCCTGTGGAACTCCAGTGGAAAGTTGGAAGGGAGGATGAGGCAGATCCTCCAAAGGGCACATTGAATGAGTGATTAGAGAAGTAAAAGGAAAAGATGGAGTCATGGAAGCCAAATGAGGAAAATGTTTCAAGAACAACATGGCTGGCTATCTTGAAGGCTACTGACCAGGAGCGGATTTACCATGAAACAAACCATGCAGTGGCATGGGGCCCCCAAAATGCAGGACAAATATCTGACAACCTGCCCCCGAGTCTCGGCCGGCGACGCAGCAGGGCTCAGGCAGGCAGGCTGCCTGCATGCTGTGCCCGGTGGCCCCACGCCGCCCCTGGAAGCGGCTGGCTGCTGGCACATCTCTGCGCACCCCTGGTGGGGGGCGGAGGCGGCTCCATGCGCTGCCCCCGTCCTGGGCAGAGCACGGAGACGCGCTGCCCCCTTTCCCCCAAGGGGCGCACAGAGACATGCCAGCAGCAGAGCTAAGGCGGCTCCCTGCCTGCTCTGCCTCCCTCCCTCCACGCCGCTTCACTCCCAGAAGCAGCCAGCATGTCCCTGTAGCCCTTGGGGTGTGTGTGTGTGTGTGTGTGTGTCTCCGCGCGCTGTCCCCACCCCGAACGCTGACTACAGAGCAGCCGGGAACTGCGGCCAATGGGAGCTGCGTGGGCGGCGCCTGTGGTTAAGAGCCGGTGCCAGAGGGGTGTGTGTGCCAGTCGCTTTGGGAGCCGTGCCGCCTGAGGTAAGCACTGTCCCTCAGCCCAGAGCCTGCACCCAAACTTCCTCCCAGTGCCTGCCCCTCCTCCTGCACCCCAACCCCCTGCCCCAATGAGGAGGAGGATGAAGAAAAAAAGAATGAAAAAGGTCATGGGGGGGGGGGGGGAGAGAAGAGAGAATCTTATTTTTCTTGGGTGGGCCCCGAAAATGAAGCTGCAGACAGGGTTCCACTAATTCTAAATCCGCCACTGCTACTGACAGGCCAAGGAGAATGAGGATGGAATTAGTTAGTTCTGAGATTTGTCTAAGAAGAGGCCATTAGAGACTTTGAGAGAGGTTTCAGTGGAGTGCAAGGAGCAAAAACCAAATTTGAAAAGATCTTGAGATGGAATTGGGGGAGAAGAGCTCCAGACAGCAGTTGTACAGACAGCAGGTTCAATGAGTATAGAGATGAATGGGGGAAGGGAGATGGGGCAGTAGTTGGAGAGAAAAATGGGGCGAAGGGTGGGAGAGACTAAAGCATGTTTGTATTGTGAGTGGAAAGAACCAGTGAAAGTGAGAGGTTAAGGAGAAGAGTAAGGAAGGAGATGAGTGGGGGTAAGGGCTACCAGAAGATGGGATAGGGTGGGGTTACTCATGGAAGTGGAGAGAGTGGGGGAGGTGAGTAGGCAAAAACCTACGTCTGTTACAGAGGAGAAGGTGGAGAGAGCTGTAGGAGGGGAAAGGGTAAGGCCATGTCATATGTAGTTAATTTTCTCTACATTGGTGAGATCTTGTATGGGGCAAGAAGTAGAGGGAGGAGGAGAAGGTTTGAGGAGTGAGTCAAAGATGACAAAAAGGCAGCTAGGATTGTGGGTGTGGGATTCAATTAAATTGGATAAGTACAGCTGTTTACTTAGGATGATGGCAGAACTGAAGGAGGAGAGAACGAATTTATAGTGGAGGAAGTCAGCCTGGTCATTGGGATTTTCACCCGAGATGCTCCACAGCGCAAAAGCAGGATTGGAGGAAGAGGATGTGTGTGTGGGGGGGGGAGGGGGTGAGCCAGGGCTGGGGGTTGGCAGGCAGAACTTGCGATTGGAAAGACTGGCAAAAGAGTCAAAGGTAGAGGAGAGGCTGTGTTTTGAATGTTTTGTCTTATATGAAGGATGATGTGCATTTGGGGAGGGAGACATGCAAGTGCAACCTATTAAAGTTATCAAACTACTTTCCCCTCTTCCCCCCGGAAAACAAATCAGTAGAACCTCAACGTTCTGAACATCTCGGGAATGGAGGCTGTTCATAACTCTGAAATGTTTGCAACTCTGAACAAAATGCTATGGTTGTTCTTTCAAAAGTTTACAAGTGAACATTGACTTAATACAGTTTTAAAACTTTACTATGCAGAGGAAAAATGCTGCTTTCCCTTTATTTTTTTAGTAGTTTACGTTTAACACAGTACTGTACTGTATTTGCTTTTTGTGTGTGTGTGTGTCTCTCTGCCGCTGCCAGATTGTGTACTTCCGGTTCCAAATGAGGTGGGTGGTTAACTGGTCAGTTCGTAACTCTGGTGTTTGTAACTCTGAGGTTCTACTGTACTGCCCCTTTTATTTGTTTCTGAAAGTCTTTTAGCTTTGAGTCTATGCTGCTTAAGTAACAAATCACTAGCAACGTGATTTCCACAAGCTGTGGGATCAGTTCATTAATGTTTAGCAGTTTTTCAGATGCACCTTAGATTTCTCTTTTTGAGACATGCTTTTACAATATTGAGGCTGCTAGGCTGAGCAAAGTGGCTGGGGTTTTTCTTTGAGTCCCTAAATTAGTGAACTCTCTTATCTAACAAACAATTCCAGCACATACTGGCTCCCAGTTGAGTGGGCCTTAGTGAGATTTGTTGCCAGTTGTTTTTAGTTGAGATTCATTTCCTGACAATGTCCAAGGAGACAACTCCTGGACAAAGGTCTCCCAGACTTGCCACTTTGTTCCGCTTGTGGTTCTTGGCATTCCCTCTGGTCCTAATAAATCACCCTTTGCTCTGGATATGAATCTTGTTGTTTGCACCTATTCTCAGACTTTCACAATCAACTTATCTGCCGTCAATGATACACATGCCCATTTCTTTGTCATGTGAGGTCTGATAACTTATCTTGTAACATCAACCACATGACAAAGCCCTTCATTTCATGACTGATGGTAAGTTTTTCCTAAATTTCTTGATGAAGAAATGTCTGGTTCTACAATTCCATAATTTGAAGTTACTGATTGCAGTGCATACTAGTACATCATATTCATGATGTCAGACCTGCTTTTAAAAATCTTAACCAAATTCTTACCTGTTCTGTTGATCTCCAACTTTGCAGTAATTCACTTAAAATTGTGAAATTGTAGAATATAGAGCTTTTGATTCCTTCCAAGGAACTCTGTGTGTTACAGTTGTTTGTTGAGGGTCCAGACAAAATGCTGCTGCCATTCTGAATAATGGATTCATGGTCATTTTGGCCTTGTCTTGTCTGGGATTGAAAGGTACACATAACTTAGTGTAGGCCGAGCAGTGTATTCTTTAACCTGTGCTAAGCTGGCTGAGCCAGTATTGGGCCCATACTTTCAGTTGGTATCTCCTCTGGATCCAGCAGGAGTATGAGTGAGTGCGAAGGCTGCCTGCAGTGAAAGCGCCATATGCCCTTGCTTTCTGTCCCCACCAGCTAGGGTCTTGTCTGGATCCAGCAGGAGTATCAGTGAGTGGGGAAATGCTTCAAGAATGGTAATTTTTTCTATGAAAGAAAGCAAATCAAAAATGTGAAGGTTCTTGTAAAAGCATTCTGTAGGTATCCATTGCTGCTTTTTTTTTTTAAGTGGCTTCTGTCATATTTTATGCTTCAAAAATAATTCCTTATAAAGATCTCAACTTGGTGCTTGTTTCCATCTATTTGCAGACTCAATAAGAGTCTTTGTAAAAATGACGTTTGCAACTGTAAAGGATATAAATGAAAGTTTAAATTATAAATATGACACCTTTCATTACCCTCTTTGTTTAGTGGGAATCTTTCTTGCCTGCTTGTCTACACTTATAGTGCTGCAGTGGCTGTAGTGGGAGAACTTCTCCCATCAGCATAGGTACTCCACCTCCCCAGGAGACAGTAGCTATGTCGATGGGAGAAGCCCTCCTGTCGACATAGAGCTGTCTGCACTGGGGATTAGATTAATATAACTGCATTGCCAAGGGATGGATATTCCATACCCCTGAGCAACATAGTTATATCGACATAAGTCTGTAGTGTAGACCAAGCCTAAGTCCTGCCGGTGAAGACTCTAGCACTTCTTTTTTGACACAAAGTATATGACTCCTTTGCCTTTTGTAGTAATCTGTATTCCTCTGCCTTGCTAAACTGTTATGTTCCATTCTTGCCTTAATGCAGGAGATAGTGTAAAGACTGGAGCAGTGTGAGTGGGTTTTTGTTGTTTGTTTTTCCCTGTTCAGAATTTCCTGAAGGCTCTTTCTTTTGAGCTCACATGTAGTTTCCAACAATGACACATGGGAACATACTGGGACAACCAACCACAGTTTAAATGTTTACTAAGTATACATGCTTGGCTAGGAATGTCTTACTTTACTATTGATCGATCAACAATAGAAACATTTCCAGGTTGCAGGAGACAAGATCCCTAACCTTCCAGTGGAGGTAGTGTTGGGGGGTTTGTTTGGATTTTTTTCCCCATTGAATGTATTCTCTACTCATGCTGTAACTAGGAACCTTTTTTTGATGACTTCCTAACCTCTTGATCCCTTACTTTTCCTAAACAGATGAGTACTCAAGGCCAGCAGTGATTGGGCATGCAGGAAATTTTAGATCATTCCTGGACAGTACTGCAGCCATCAAAGAAATTCTTGCATCTGTTCTAAATGCATCTGGTATTAAACCATCTTCACTACCAGAGAAAACGGTATTGCAGACAACTGAAGGTCCAGACAGCGATATGGAACACTGGGAGGAGAGTACTGATGGTGATTCTAATGATGACAGTGACCCAGATTATACACATCACAATGTTGCTTCTACACAAATGGACATTAGATTTATGAGGCATAAGGCATCTTGGGATAATACTCCGTGTAGTTCTTCTAAATCTTCACTGGATTCCTCATCATGCCCACTTTATCCTGGCAGAAGCCCCATCACTTCGGCTTTAAATAGCTCATCCCGTTTGGAAGTGTCTCCTCTGAAATGTGATTACTTTACCCAAGTGACTTTAACTGGAGGCACTATCACATCATTGGCGAACTCTGCTATTACGTGTTCAGAAAAAGATCTTAAAAACTCTTCAAGTTCACCAGACCAGCCTTTGGCTTTTAAAGGAATCTCTCCAGATTCAATAGCTAATGAGCTGTCAGCAGCATTTAGAAATTCTGAGACTTCAGAACCCATGCCACTCAGAGATGAGGGCAGCAATGCTTTCCACCCGCGTTCACAGTCAGTGCCCTCTGATCAGCAAGGTAACTTTCATTTAATCACTTCCAAACCTTTTCCTGTTACTACTTTTGTAGTACTAGGGGATAGACCCAAATGAAACTGGTCTCATTGTGGTGATAACTGACCACGCAAACACTGCCACTTAAGACTTGTCTACACTTGAAATGCTACAGTGTAGACCAGAGGTGGGCAAACTCCGGCCCGCGGGACCCTCCTGCCCAGCCCCTGAGCTCCTGCCCCGGGAGGCTAGCCTCCGGCCCCTCCCCTGCTGTTCCCCCTCCCCGCAGCCTCAGCTTGCCCTGCTGCCGGTGCAATGCTCTGGGCAGCGGGGCTGCAAGCTCCTGGGGCAGCGCAGCTGCAGAGCCAGGGCCTGACCCGCTCTGTGCTGCGCAGTGGCGTGGCTGGCTCCAGCCAGGCGGCGCGGCTCTCCAGACATACACCAAAAGCTCTTCATTTGTCATCCACCTCCTTCAAATGATACAAATCTTAACACTGTGCTGTATTTGCAATATACTCATATTTTGTTCCTAAAAAAAAAGCCCACACCATATTTATTCCTAAGAAAGTGCATATAGTAAGTTTGCTTGTTCTGGAGCATCGCCTCCTGGAATTGTTATGATAAAGAACTTCTGTTTTATAGGAATCTATTTTCTCATCAGTTACTCCCCACTGTTCTTTGTGAGCACATAAACAGGATCAGGGAGAAGAGTTTTGCAGGAGCCCCTTGTTCTAAATATAGTGTGAGCAACATTGCTGCTGATAAGCTTCAGTTTTTGTTTGTTTAGTCATATGAATGGTACAGTCCCAAATTGTCATCAATGGAAAATAAAGGTCTCTATTATGAAGGTGCAGGACAAGTAGTGACATTAGGGGAGATGGCATGGTCTAGTCTAGTGGACAGGGCACTGAACTAGGAGTCAGACCTGGGTCTCTTTCTGTCTCTGCCACTGGCCTCCTGTGTGTGTTTGGGCAAGTTGCTTCATGCCCGTTTCCCCTCCCATCGTTTGTCTGTATTGTCCTTTAGATAGTAAGCTGCTATTTGCAGCAAGGACTGTCTCTTCTCATGTGTTTGTACAGTGCCTAGCACAATGGGGCCCAATCTCAGTTAAGACATCTGTCTGCTACTCTAATACAGGTTACTAAAATGGTAACTGATTTGATTTCTACTTAAAGGAGACCTGAAGGTGGAGAGAATGGGGGTTTGTGCTCTCTTCCCCTTCTTTGTGATTAGAAAAAAGGCTTGAAATGTCAGGCTTTTCTCTTCAGAATTTGATTTTTTTCTGTTTTTACCTTAGAAATCTCAGGAATGTCAAATCTTTTGTACCCTGTTTTGCTGAAGGTCTCCGAGGAGCCAGAAACATGGATTGGGCATTCCCTCAAGGCATGCTCCAAAACCCATTGGAGTTAATGAAGACTCCAATTAATTTCAGTGGGCTTTGGATCAGGTCTTCGGTTATTAAATGAAATGGTGGAGGTGCTGAATCTTCACCAAAAATACTTTCAGTTCCATAGTTTGTCAGGCATTTTGGATTAAACAAAAGGTAACAATGTGAGTAAAAGTCATCCCCAGCCCTCAGTGAATTGGGTTTCCTTTCATTGGTATCTGATATCATAATCTTATTAGCTCCTCAGTTATCCAGGAAACATAAGGTTGACAAGGTGTGAATTTCTGGTGTAAGGGTGGGAAAATCAGGCTGCCTTGGTATCATAAATAACTGCTCCCCCAACCCCTGAAAAAACCCCTCAAACACATTTGTTTCTGTTTTTGTTACTCTAAAATCAACATTGCACATGTGACAGACTCTGTGGCTCCACCCTCAAGTACTGTAGTCTCTCTCATCTGTAAATGGCTAATGTCATGTTAATTCAAAACATGTCTTGATCCTGCAGTGAGCTCCTTAA
This sequence comes from Emys orbicularis, assembly GCF_028017835.1. NCBI lineage: Eukaryota > Metazoa > Chordata > Testudines > Emydidae > Emys > Emys orbicularis. Next base: position 120,917 of record NW_027045122.1, on the reverse strand, counting down.
TGGGCAGACCCCATTGCAGGATCAGGGACTTGAACAATAATTAGTTATTTGGGACATCTAGTTTCATAAACACTGTGAGCAGTTGATTAATGTGGCCATGACGATTGTGGTTTGCTCCAGTTAGGCGCTTTGTTCACTGAACCAGGCACAATGTATTTGGATCCTGTCTGGACAGCGGCGGCACCAGCGCTCCAAGCGCGTGCCTGGGGTGGCAAACTGCGGGGGGGCGCCCTGCCGGTCCCTGTGAGGGCGGCAGTCAGGGAGCCTTCGGCGGCATGCCTGCAGGAGGTCCGCCGGTCCCGCGGATTCGGCAGCAATTTGGCGGCAGGTACGCCGAAGCCGCGGGACCAGCGACCTCCCGCAGGCAAGCCACCGAAGGCAGCCTGTGTGCCGTGCTTGGGGCGGCAAAAAAGCTAGAGCCGCCCCTGTGTCTGGAATAGACAAGGGAAGAAACAAACTCACCCATGTTTGTAACCAAGTACAGCTAGTCATGCAGGTTTGGATAGTTCAGTCCTGGCCAAGTCTCCAAACTGTTGCCAGGGATTGTTATGCATTAAAGTTGCATGGAACTATCTGTCTTATTGCAAACAATGTAGGCTTTTGGCATGTCTCATGAGTCTGATGATGTTGGCTAGTGTAGTGGTCATCTGGAAAACAAATGCCAGAATGGGTTGAGGGGTGCTAAAGATGAAGTAAACACTCTAAAAATGTCCTTGCCTGTGTTAATACTGAGGGGTGAAAACATTATTTACTGTAGATCCTAATTCCCCCTCCTCCCCCCCATCAGTTAGTCCTCAGAGGTGCTAGGGTCCTACCATTTGAGCCCTGCAAATCCATGGATATCCATATCTGTGGATGTAGATGTGTGTATATATGCGGACCATTTTTGCAGATTGCGGATCGGATGCGAATACAAATTTTGTATCTATGCAGGGCTCTACCTATCAGGCATAGTGGAATAGGTCTTTGTCAAATTATGACTTCTGTTTTTGCAATCTCTTCCATTCTGTGTGCTGACTAGAGTTTTGCATTCTGTGCTGGAAAAACGTTGTCAAGGGCAGTCTGTTGCGCTGCATTCCAGACTGGTGCCCAGCCCAGGAAAGATGCTTGACACCTTGTTGAGTGACTATAATTTAAAAGCCCCCAGATCATCAATTTTGACTGTCTTGCAACTGCACCCAATCCCATGGAATAATGAACTCTCTACTCAGAAGTCTGACTGGGGGAAGGGGCTGGAATGTCTCAGTTTGGGCACCTGGAAAAAAAGCATAGACTGTATTTAAGAAGGGGTGTTTCTCAGTGGAGCAGGGCCGTTCACTACCACTTCCAAGAATATCTGGAGGGAGGGGGAGAGAGAGGGACTCTCTGCCTAGCCTGAATGCTGAGCATACCTTTGATTCTCAGAGGGATGAGATAAGATTGGAGGACTGGTGTGTATCTCTCTCTCTCACACACACACACACACACACACACACACCATTTGTTGTTTTGCAAAGATATGTAATTTTCTAGTGCTTGTTAAAGTAAAGTGACTGTGCTTAAAAAACTTCCTTTGCTGAACCTGTGCTCCTTGCCTTTCTGCCATGTTGTCCCCAAAGGGATTAAACTAAAAGCCAAGAATGACCAGAGAGTAGGTGCAATTCTGAGGGAATGTGTCAGCGACTTAAGGGCTCTGGAGGCTGAGGGACTGGTTCCAAGGTCTGGGGGAGGCAGTCCCACCTCCAAAGGAAGGGCTCAGACATGGGCGGCGGGTGAACCGGGGGGCTTGGGGAAGCTAGCCCTCGGCTGGCCGGTTACTTCTACCTGGGGCCCTGCCCCTCCGCACCCCCCCCTACCCCCCACCGCCCAGAGTCGCCCCGTCACCAGCCCCAGGCTACCTGAGCATCCCCCACCAGGCGGGCAGGCAGCACGAGCACTGGCTCCAGCCGCCCAGAGTCCCTGGCTGCAGGCCGGCTCCCACTAGCCCCAGCCTCCGCCCAGGGCAAGGGCGCCGGAGTACTCCCAAATGTGGGGAGGCCAGGGCCCCCCGCCCCTCCCCCACTGCCTGAGATGGAGGCAAAGGCAGCCCCTTGCCTGTGTCTCAGGCCCCCTGCCCAGTTCAGGTGGAGGGTCTCAGGCTCCCCACAGCTGCCCGCACAGTTCTCCCTGATCCGGCTCTGGACGGGGCCCTCAGAGCCACAGCCCAGCCATGATAAGAGCTGGGCAGGCAGCTGTGGCGGACCCTACACCTGCCCGCAGTGTAGGGGGCACAAGCAGACCCGGCCCGTGTCTCTGCCTCCCAGGTCCCCCACCCAGGGCAGGTGGGGCCTTGGGGGGAAGGGAAGGGGAAGGGGGTGGGGTCTGCCCCAGTGAAAAGTGGATGGGCCAGGCCCCCCCCCCTTTCAAAAAGTGAGAGGGCCCTGGCCTCCTAGCCCCTCTGGTTCCGGCACCCCTGGCCTGGGGCCTCAGCCACAGGGGAAGGAAGAGCCACAGCAGAGCACGGTGGGAAGATGGAGAGTCTAGGGGTGGAGTGTGGGCGGGGCCACGCAGGCAGTTTGGGGTGGCTCCGCCTTCTCCTGCCTTTGATGCCTGCCGCCCATGGGTATCAAAACAAGGCAAGATCTGGGCCTGGGAGCGTGCTAGGAACAGTAACCAGGTTTTCCCGAGACCCAGGTGGCTTAGAAGCACATGCGATTCAGTAGTTAGGTTCCTTCACAACCAGCTGGTGTCCGTCAGAATGTGGACTGGGCCAAGTTTGAGAAAAGATCATTGCAGGATTAGGGACTTTATTTTGTTAAACCTGAGAGATTTTTTGGGGGTGGGGGAGGGAAGCACCTCATTCAGCTCTGGCAAAGAAAATAGATTCATAGATTCCAAAGCCAGAAGGAACCACTGTGATCATCTAGTCTGACCTCCTGTGTGACACAGGCCAAAGAACTTCCCCAAAATAATTCCTAAAGCATCTTTAAAAAAACAAAACAAAAAAAACCCCTCTTGATTTTAAAATTTGCCATTTGCTTTGATTCTTTATACTATGCTTAGAGCTTTAAACTTACTGTGCCATCTCAGAGATCATGCAACTTCCAAAATCCTCAACTTCAGGCCTCTGTTCCTCTCTTCAGTCAGTTAAACCACTGGCTAGTGGCCTAGGGCAGAGAGTGGTATGAGAGAGCTTCTTCCCTCACTGGAACTGTGACTGTGAAATTGCACTGAGGCAGGAGAAAGGGGACAGTAGAAGAGAGCAGGAAGCCGAAAGACCAGAAATTAACTGCTTAATTTTAGAGTGGGAATTATACCAGAGTGTTTTCTGGTTGGCATTCCATTAATTGTCAGCTAGATTCCTACCTGAAAGCAAGATTCATCCCTCTCTCAAATCCACCCCCACTATTTAAATGTTGGTGTGATTCCTGCTGCCCTGTCTCCCATTGCTAAGGAAAAAAACCAGGAAAATGAAAGGCTTGATGTTTAAATCCAGACAAACTGGTTTTTAATGGAATTTGCTTTTTAACTATGAAGCTGTTTCTACTTATCCTGTGAAACTTCCTCTAAGGACCCCTCCAATAATCTCTGATTTAAAAGGGCCACACTAAGGTCCGTCCCCCCCCCGCCCCCCCCACTCCCAGGACTTCAGTACAGTTTAATTTTAAATGCAAATCTCTACCTTTGCTAGGTAACTATTTAAATGAATTGCTTTTCCTGGTCTTTGAGGTGATAGGTGTGTGGCAAGCAAAATGGCTGTTACTTCCCTTTAGCTTTAATTTTTTGCCTAGGCTACTCAAAGTAACCAGTTTCCTAATGTGACTGTCTGAAATGTCCTTTCCCAGACCCCACCAGGGTTAGAGCAGCGATGCACAGTGCCTAGCAAGCAAACTGACAATTTTGTCCAAGTGGGTGAGGTAATTTCTTGTATTTTACCACCTTCTCTCTCTCTCTCTCTTTCACTAACAGAAGTTGGTCCAATAAAAGATATTATCTCACCCACCTTCTCTCTCTAATATCCTGGGAGCCACATGGCTACAACACTGCATACAGTTTTATCTGTCACAGTTTGCAACATGTTGCTGTCAGGCCCCACCTAGCTTCCTCCTACAGACTGTGTGTGCATCCCTGCTGTTATAGCCAGCTGGCACAGTTCTCTCCTTCCACACCTTTACCTGACTAGGCAGGTGGACGTTTATCCTACTTGGTAGCTACAAAGTATGGCTAGCTCTCATACTGCAATGGTGCATACAGTGATCTGTTGCAGATGTAAGTTGAGGCTGCAAAGATGTTAAAATCTGAAAAGGAAGGAAAATTTTTAGATTGTTATAAGTTTAATCAAAAGTTTTGGTGAAACTTGGCTGAGTTAAAACTTGAATGAGAAGGCAGACTTCTAAAGAGGAAAATACTCACTCTTACTTAGTGTGATCCTGTGTTAGGTCTTTTTGTCTTCCCCCGCCTTATCCTAACTAAGTTCCTTCAGCGAGAAATGGAACCCTTTTGTAGTAAGATGGGGAGGACAGGATTACTTTATCTTCAATGTATGCAGTGTTGTTGTAGCCGTGTGAGTTCCAGATAGACAAGGTGGGTGAGTTAATATCTTTATTGGACCAACTTGTGTTGATGAGAGAGACAAGCTTTGGAACTTAAACAGAGCTCTTCTTCAGGTCTGTGTTACAGCTAAATACAAGATCAAACAGTTTAGCATAAGTAGTTAGCACATATTATAGTTAACACATTCTAAAGGACCATTCAAGGTGAAGTGTCCAATTATAGCCAAATAAAAACACTTAACGAATTGAGAAATGTTCAGTGCTAATTAGTTGGAAGGGATGACTTGCATAAACTATTCTTATGTGTTTTCGGGAGTCTCTCTCTGTTCATGATAGTTTATCATTTTAAGCAGAAAGTCTGTGGTGGAGATGGTCTAGTTTGAAAAAGACAGACTGTTTGCTTGTCATCTGGATGTTCTAAATCATTTTATATTGTGGTATACCCAGAATGTGCCAGATGCTGTGTGAGTACATAAGAAGCCAGGCCCTGCCCCAAAGTCTTTTTAACTGAAACAAGTCAATACATGCAAGGTAGGGAAGAGAGAAACAATATACAAGCAAAGTGGTCAAGGTGGTGGTAAGCACAGGTCTTATTATCATATGCTCCTTTAAAATAAATAAATAAATTAAATATATAATATATTTGTTATGACTGTATAAACTATCCCCTTGCCCCTCTATCTTGTCAATATTAGTTGGCTAATTTCTTGTAGTAGTGGTTCTTAAGGATTTGAATATAAAATACGTATTAGAATATGAGCCAACTCATTTTAATGAAGGTGAGGCTTTAATTTCAACAAGAATTAAGACCCATTCCAGCACATCATGTTGATGTGATTGAATGTAGGTACTCAAGAGCTATAGAGAAACAAAAGTATGCTCTGCTCTGTCATAAAAAGGTGCTGAAAGGGATGAGATAGTGCTTTTGTTTTCTATATTAATCAAAATCACCAGTAAGCACTGTAAAAATGAAAACAGCAGCTGCTACGTTGTAAAACGAGAAATGCTGCGTCTCTACGTATGGTGGTCCTACATATGCTATCATGCAGTAGGGATTCAGGAAATATGGAAATATACAGCAAACTTTTCTGAACTTCTTGCATTCATATGAAACCAGCACCCACACTGTCTGCAGCTGGCCCCTGTATGATTAGACCCCCACTGAAACATGTATTGTGCTAGTGTGAGTCTTATCTTCCAGCCAGTGGCTAACAGTTCTGAGCACCATTAACTTTTCATGTGCTTACTGTAATAACACATGAAGTTTTCCAAGGGTAGCATATGGAGTGCCCTGGCTTTGCCATGTGGCTTTTCTTAACTGCTCGGGTCCACACTCCTCTGTTTGTAGTTCAGTGTGGTGGTATTTTATGTGTTTGGTAGTGTACTAAATGAACAGCTTTGGGTTTTGCTTAGAATTCCGAGGCAGGTTTACAATGAAGTTATGTGTTGCAGTGTATTTAAGCTTTGTTTCCCCTAAACTTGACATACTTTCTCCAGGTTGCCTGGATAACTTAAGTACTGTCTGTATTTTCAAAAGACAAAGGCCTCTCAAACTGTCTCTACCTTTGATAATTCTTCCCCCTCCCACATCCGATGACAGTTTTGGAAAACAAGGGCAAGTTTTTCTCTTGGAAAGCACTTAACACATTGTGGCTAGTGCAAAGAAACAAATAACTAATAATAATGCTTATTGTTATGCCTACAGGTGCTACTTCATCTTTAAGCATAGGAGCTATTTCCTTGAACCGTTCCTTGCAGGATATCTTCATGCTTCCTGTAGATGTGGAGAAGGTGAGAGCATCGCTGTCCTGGATCTATTGCACCAATATTCTAGTACAGAATAATCACTGATGAATAATTACACTTGATTGTTTGCTAGTCAGTCTACATAGAACTGATTCCTTCTGATCGGCTTTAGAAAAACAAACTTTAGTGATGCCAAAATTAGTCTTTTACAACTTGCTGTTTTTTCTTTTTTATTCTGTTTTAGGATGAGCATTCTTACAAATGAAAATTCAGCCCAAACTTTTCAATATTGCCCCATCTACACACCCTCCTTTCACTCACTCCAGGGAATGTAATACTTTAAAGATACTCCCTTTTCATTCCAAACATTTTCCAAACAACGTTTTCCCCTTTCCTAAACCTCCATTTTATCTGCATTATTTCATGCTATTCTGTGAAAGTATAGCACAGGATTTGTTTTGTGCTTGTGTTATGTGAAGGAGTAAATAACACTTCCTTATTCACTTTCTCCACACCAGTCAAGATTTTATAGACCTCTATCATATCCCCTCCTAGTCATCTCTTTTCCAAGCTGAAAGGTCCAAGTTTTTTTAATCTCTCCTCATATGGAAGCTGTTCCATACACCGAATCAGTTTGGTTGTCTTTCTCAGTACTTTTTCCCATTCTAATATATCTTTTTAGATGGGGTGACCAGAACTGCATGCAGTATTCAAGGTGCAGGCATGCCATGGATTTATATAGAGACATTATGATATATTCTGTTTTATTATCTAGCCCTTTCCTAATGGTTCCTAACATTCTGATAGCTTTTTTGACTGCTGCTGCATTTTTAGCAGATGTTTTCAGAGAACTATCCACCATGACTCCAAGAGCTCTTTCCTGATTGGTAGCAGCTAATTTAGACCCCATCATTTTGTCATCCTGCCTATCAGTGGCAAAGCAGGGAATAGAACCCAGGTCTCTTGAATTCCAATCCAGTGCTCTGTCCACTAGGCAGCACTGCCCTCTCTATACAAATGATCAGGAGTCTGTCATCTTAGAGGAAAGATCAAAGTGCTCAGTCATTATGAAAGGGAGAGGGGACAATATAACAAATAGTAAAGGGTTCAGACACCAGGGATGGTACAAGGGGTTTAACTAGAAGTAATGGGATAAAACTAAGAGGGGGGAAATAAGATGAATATCAGGAGAAAACGTCCTGACAGTTGACCTCTATTAGACGACGGAGTAGTCTCCCAGGGGAACTGGTAGAAGATTGGACAAAGCACTAATCTATGTATTGAAGGTTACAATCCTGCCCTAGGAGGGAGAGGGAATAGATGACCTAATAGGTCTTCTCCACCTTTCTTCTATGACCCTGAGCTGTTTCCTAAAGGGAAGGAGCTCAGTGTATAAAAGGAAGGTGGCGAAAAAGGGGTGAGAGCAGAGTTCATGTAAATGCAGTCTGATTGCTTATGTAAGTTCCTCAATATGCAAGTACCCACTTGGCAACGCAAAGTCTTGCAGGAAAGTTCTTAACCATTGGACATGGCAGTATTCTGAGATCTGCCAGTGACCAGGTATTAACCCCCATTCAGCATCTATCAAACTTTCTCTGAACCACCTTGCTATCAGTATTTCCCCTCCAGGAAAAAATGACTGTTTAATTCTCTTTCCTTTTTTAATGGTATGTCCTAAATCTTGTTGAAAGGTTTCTGTGGCAAACTGTTAACCAAAGAAGTAGTGATAATCGAACAACATGTAGTTTAAGATACAGTTTCTTCAGGCCCCCATGTGAACTTCTTGAGACGTTATATGAGGGCCTGTACTGTGGAGAAAATGCCATTTTATTGGAATTGTTTAGAAATAAAATCTGTTGTTCACCTCTTTGTCCTAAAGACGGTTAAAAAGTTGAAGAATGTCTACTGAAGTTTTCATTTTTAATTGTTCTTAAGTGATGATAATTTAATAGAGCTTATTACTACAGCTTTCCAGTACACTGTTGTGAAGAATGTTGCAGTTACAACTGGTGCCATTTTTAGAGCAGTAACTCAATTTTTTAGTGGATTATTTGATATCTGCATTCACAAGTTGCAACACTAGATCCTGAGGGTATTTTTAAGCAATGAGCTTTCCTATCAGACCTTGAAGTTGCATGTAAGCAAGCAAGCAAGCAACTGCACCGTGGGAGCCAGGGGATCTGTGTTCCGTCCCCGGCTTTATCAACAATTTCCTGCGTGACCTTTTAAGCTAGTCACGCAAGTTTCCATTTTTCCACCTGTAAAATGGGGTTAATTATACTTTGCAAACATTAAAGAATTAAGTCAGTGAGATAGGCAAGTGCTTTTGCACTTCTGTTATCATCCCTCATCTGAGAATCTCAAAGTAGTATTAAAGCCTGCCACACCTCGCCACTTCAAAATTAATATGCACACTAATGTGTCTATATATACCTCACTCCTTTAATTAAATCCTAGTAAATATGCTACATGGTTTAAAATATGCTTACTAAAATTTATGTTGTAATCTTGGGAATAAGCCCTTAAAAATGCCTAAATATACACACCTGCCAAGAGAGTACTCAATTAAGCATTTTAGGTTTCTTCCTTTTGATTTAAAAGAGGGAAAGAAAATAAATGCAACAAATACGCTTTAAAAAAATTAAGACAGACATAAATTGAGTTTCTTGGATACTGTACCTTTTACCCGCATTGTTTTATTTTAATTTCCTGCAGCTTCTTAAATTAAAGGCCAGGTATGCTTTAAGTATGCATTTCTTGGCTTGTTAATGTTGGGAAGAGAAGCTGACACTAATTACACTAAGAAGTAAATTAGTAATAAACATTCCTCTTTTCTGTGTCCAGGAGAATGCACACTTCTTTGTTGCAGATATGATCATAGCATCTTTGGAAAAAATGAAGTGCAGTATCCTAAGTCAACATGCAGAGCCCTGGAATACAGAGGAAACCAGTGGATCACTAGGCAGCTATCAGACTGATTCAGAAATATCCTCTTATACCAGAGTAAAGACACAATCCGCTTCTTCTGCTTCTTCAGACAGTGGCTATGAAGGCAAGTTATTTAATTTTAACCCATAATGCAGTGCTTCTTGCCTGCCTTTGTGTGATTACCCTACAGAAAGAGTTGGGATGGGTGTTTCTCATAAGTGAATTCCTTGTCCTGTCTAATCTTCACTGACTCCCCAGACAGGCTGTCAAAAATAAAAGGTCGCTTGTCCTATGAGATGTATCCCTGATAAATTTGATTCTCCAAATGATTCCCATGCTTGCCAGTTTTTCTTTAATATTCACATCTGCGTATCTTTTTTATGGTTTGTATCTCTCTTTGGAGTGTGCCCGGGGATATATGTAGTTCTTTGTGCTGGACTGTGATTCACTAGAAATTGTAGTTCATGTTCCTTGTTAGTGAAACTGTCAAGTTAGGATTTAAAAAAAAACACAAAAACCCACCTTCAAGTGCAACGTTTGTAATGTGTGGTTTCTTCATCTTCCTTTTTTGTATTACGGGATATGGAGTCTGACTATCATCATTTGCTTTATAACTTACTTCATTAGTTCATGGATCAGTCACTAGACATTTGAGTAGGATGAAATCTCAAGCAGTATTTGTGCACATGTAGTATGAGTCAGGGTAACAAAGGCTTATGATATTGTAACACTGTACAGTACATGAATTTGTAAAATGGACATGTCCCAAAAGGGATTTTAATACATAGGATAACATGAATCTAAATGATGTAACTTCTTGGGGGGGAAATCACTGAAGTAGAAGTGTGTGGAGTGGGGGAAGCACATTACTATTAAATATTTATAATTGCAATAGCTAATACAGGCTTCAATCAGCTTAGGCCCCATTGTGTCAGGCACTTTACAAATACAAAAGAAATGACAGTCCCTCCCCCAAAGAACATACAACCTAAAAGTTCATTCTACATTTAGTGTGTGGCTTTTGTTTGATGGAGAGGGAGGAGAAGACAGTGACAGAATGTTTAAAATAGTGCACAGATCTAAATATATTAATCCCTCCATGAAACTCTTATTAATGGATCATTTACTTTGTTAAAGGTTGTGCTGTGCTGCAGGTCAGCTCATCAGTAAATCCATCGTCACATCATGAGGCCGGTAGATTTCACTGCGATAGTGACTCAGACGATGAATTTGTAATTATTGGTAAGACTTTCAAACTATGCAGCTGCAACTTACAATGAGTCTGGATAGATTTACTAACTACTTCAATGCCACTTTTCCAGAGCTACATGTTGCCATAGTATGTATTTTATAGTACAAACTCACAGGTGTATGATAAAATTTCTCTCTTGGTAATCATGCACTACTAATAGGAAAAGTTGAAATAGCTTTTCATAAGTGCTAAAACTCTATCATACATAATAATAATAATACAGGAGTTCATTTCTACAGCAAGAATACTTTCCAGTGGTTGACGTGTATATTAACGTGCACATGCAATGTATGTGGTAGTGCCCAAAGTGCACACACCACAGATTCCCCATATAGCCGCTGAGACACCGGAGTTCAATTCCCTGCTTTGCCACAGGTTTCGTGTGTGATCTTGGGCAAGTCATTTAGCATCTCTGTGCTTCCATTACCCATCTGTAAAAAATCTGAAAAGCTAACGCAATTCAAGACAAAGAAGGGAACAGTCTTACAGAAGAAAGGGACATCATCAATAGGTGGACAAATTACTGCTCTGATCTATAAAACCACCAGACAAATGGAGATCCTAGTGTAGACAGCCTAGATTCAACAGGGGAGGATTACTTTCCAATACTGCGTGAAGAAGTGGAGACAGCTGTGAAATCACTCAAGAATGGAAAGGCTACAAGTATTGACAATATCCCAGCTGAACTGATGAAATTCGGAGGAGAAATAGTAATAGATGTACTCACCAAGATCTGCAACAAGATCTGGCAGACCGATGAGTGGCCTTCCACGTGGACATAGTCACTAATCATCACTCTGCCAAAGAAAGGCAATTGTATCAAAATTACTGGACCATAAGCTTATTTAGCCATCCCAGCAAAGTGATGTTGAAAGTCATATTGAACAGACTGAAGTGGAGAATATCATCGCTGAAGAACAGGCTGGCTTTCGTGCTGGAAGAAGTACCACAGAACAGATTTTCAATCTTTGTGTTCTATGTGAGAAGTACTTACAACACCAGCAGGACATCTACCATGTCTTTGCTGACTTCAAGAAAGCATTGAGTACGGCACGAAGCGCTCTGGGCAACCATGAAGAAATACAATGTTGGTTGTAAGCTTATTCTTACCATTAAACAACTGTATGCCAAGGCCAGCAGTGCAGTTCTCGTCAATGGCACAATAGGAGAGTGGTTTCGCACCACTGTTGGAGTCCGGCAAGGTTGCCTTCTTTTGCCCACACTGTTCAATATCTACTTGGAGCGCATAATGACTGATGCCCTAGAAGATCACATATGCACAGTCAGCACTGGGGGGGGCGAACAATCTCAAATCTTCGGTTTGCTGATGACATTGGGATCAGCTCACATATCACTGTCAGTGGACAAGAGCTGGAGACAGTGAAACAGTTTAAGTATTTGGGGGCAATCATCACTGATGAAGGATCAAAGGCAGAAATTCTGGCAAGAACTGCGCAAACAACAGCAACAGTGGCAAAGCTAAAGCCAATTTGGAGGAATAAGAACATCTCCCTGGAAAACAAACTGAAACTGCTGCACGCACTGGTCATCTCCATTTTTCTGTATGCATGCGAGACATGGGCCCTTATGGCAGAACTTGAACGGAAAATACAGGTGGTAGAGATGAGATACTTCCCTAAAATCCTGGGCATCTCCTACTTCAACCACGTCACTAATGAAGAGGTCCACAACATCATCACCCAATGCACTGGGTCATATGAAGACCTCCTGACAACCGTGAAGAAGCACAAGCTGAAGTGGTACGGCCATGTAACAAGATCATCTGGCCTATCCAAGATCATCCTCCAAGGGACAGTACAGGGGAGGAGGAGAAGAGGTAGACAGAAGAAGACATGGACTGACAACATAAAAGAGTGGACAGGAATGGACTTTGGGGAGACTCAAGCACTGACCCACAATCATCAGGGGTGGAGACAATTGGTTGATTGCTCATCAGTGATGGTGCCCCAACGACCAATGCGGTTATGGGAGTGATGATGATGATTGATGAAAATGGGATAATAGCACTTTCTTACCTGACAGCGCTCTTGTGAAGATAAATATATTAAGGATTGTCAGGTGCTCAGATACTACGGTAATGGGAGCCATATAAGAACCTAAAGTAGATAGAATACAATGGTAGGAGGTGGAGGTTTTTGCTTTTGTAGGGCTAACAAATTTTTCCTCCTTTTCTGCAGAACTTGAAGACTTGGAAAATATTGCAGCATCTCTAGATAAAAGGTAACTTTTTGTATTTCTCATAACTTAGTACATAGCCGGGTGGCAATACTCTTCCCTGCCATATTGTGATTCTCCTAAGAGAGGCAGGAAGGGAACATAGTTTGTTTGATGGCTGTGGCACAAGGGTCCTAAAGGGCGTAGGTGAATCAAAGTGGGGGGGAGGAGGGAAGAAGTGTGAGGAATCTTCAGGGATGTGGAGGACACAAATCTACTTATGAAATGCTGCCATTTGGCTTGCTTAATTTTCAGGTTATCTTTTGATCTGGGCTACAATTCTGCTGAAGTAACAGCACAGAAGCTTTACCGAGAGTTCAGGAAACATTGGTTACAGACAGAAACTAACGTTCAGCTGTCTAGGTGCCTGAACAAAACTAAGGCGAAAGTAAGTCTTTGAACAGAAAACAATGTGCTTATTATTCAGAGTGTTCAGTGCAGCTGCCTCATTGGCATGGGGAGAAGGAGGATGCTTAGAATGATATAAATGTGTGTTCAGGGTTTGGTTATTTTTAAGCAATTTGAGGCGGGGGAAGTGGGGGAGTCTGTCTTGGTTAGAAAACTGTAATGCATTTAATGCAATGTAGGACAATCATGTAAACGGGATCTCTGTGAACACAAGAAGTCCTTCAAGAGTTGCTACTAAACATGACTTTGGGTATCAAAACTGTGATTGTACTGACAGCTGTTGGAGTGTTGAAGGTGACATTTCATTGCATAGTCTGCAAAGCATGTTAGCTTCTGTTCAACTACTAGGTTGCAGGTTAAATTCCACACTTAAGTCTATCTTTCTGTCTTCAATCGTATGCAAATAAAGAAAAGATTCCAAAGGAACTTGAGTCTAGTGGGAATCTGGCAGAAGAAATAAAGGTCAAAGCAAGATTAAGAGGAACCGCAGACTGGGCCCCACCTAGGTTTCAAATAATATTTAGTATTCACCCATCACTCAAGTAAGTCTCAAGTACTTGTCTGTCTGTGGGACTAGTCATTTTGTTTCTGTTATACACTAAGCCCAGTCCAAAGCCTGTTGAGATCAGTGAAAAGATTGCTGTTGATTTCATTGGGCTTGGGATCAGGCCTATTGTTCAGTACCTTGTTCTCCAGTGTTTCATTGGAAGTTATGTAGTAATGCCTACTTTTGCTGAGTCATTATGTCCTGACTAACACTGTCTTATACTGTTACTCAGTATGGTGAGTTACTTTTTTTGAGGGTTGTGGGGTTTTGGTTTTTTGCTTCCCTGCTGGCTCAAGACTTTTTTTCAGCAAGCAAAAGACTACGCAGAAGAATTATGAATCTCGCTCTACTTAAAGTGCTGTCAAATGCACAAAGTAAACAAACTAATAACTTTTTTTTTCTGCCAACTTCTGTTAAAACAATCTTGGGTGTTACTTGTAATTAATAACGGGTACAAAATGTTCAGACAAATGTGACTTTTTTCCGGGTCGACAGTATCCCTTTAAGCTTTCTTAAAGAAAGAATAGGGAAGTGTCATACTTCTGGCATACCATGATCTCTGGTACCAGTGTCTGCATATTCTACAAAGATTAGCTTAGAGTTCCACTGTAAAATAGCATACAGAACTTCTCTTTTACAACTGACTTCTCTTCCTACATTGTGGGTTTTTTTTGAGAAACATGATCAGACTTCCAAGTTGAAAATATTCATAAGTATTAGTGCAGCTGTCTGTCATTCTGGGAGAATGTAACTGATCAGATATGCTTTTGGATAGTCTGATTTAATTTTGTCTGTCTGTACAGGAGAGATGCCGTTGTAGCTGCACAAAACTTTACTTGTGCTGGTTGTGGAACCCCAATAGAACTCAGTAAGTATTGAAACACAAACACAACCCTCCAGACATACCACACCAAGCAACCCCCAGTTGTTGACAGGATATATTTTGCAGTTCTGGCAATACCTTAACTAGAAGAAAGCACTCCAGGGGTTGGGGATGCACGTAGCACAATGCACAATAGGATCATATCACCACCTGAAATGTTATTACAGCCTGAACACAACGCCCTTCTCCATCAGCTGTAGGTTACTTCATAGCACTCCTACTTATCCACAGTTAGAAGTGGTGACTTTCAACAATAAAACTGGAAGCATTATTTATGATGTTGTAAAATAGCTTGATTTTTTTAAAGTAGGCTAATAGTAAAATATAAGTCTCTAAGCTGCAAATCATAAATCTTAATTAGAAAATTCTTTTGAAATCGAATTCGTAATCCTTACCAATTGATACTGTCAACTGGTCTTAAAAAGAAAGGGGGTGTATAAGTAGTTTTCTTATTTTTAAAGGCTTGACCACAAAACCCTGTTGAAGTTATAAGAAACTTTGGGATACTTTTTTTCACAAACTGCTTAATGCATTGTAATGTTCAGATGTATCCACTTCATCGGGTCTCATTGCATGGGAAATCTCTGAAATGAGTGTAAAGCCCTATACTGGGTCCATTATACAAAGAGAGGCATTCGCTCATGCCTGGCAGAACAAAATTAATATTTGAGTTGACATCAGGGACTCAGAGAATCATTAACAATAACTATGCAAAGGAATTAGTGAGGTTACACCTGTAACCAGAAGACCCAGTCCTGAACTTGTTTTGCGGGAAGCAGCCAAAAGTGTTTCCAGTAAGGATCTGTGTAAATTTTGATGGTGATAACTATGATCAGTCTTGCATAGGCAAAAGAGAGGTTTCCATATTTAATTCCGAATACTAAATCTGACCATGAGTCTACCTCTTAAAAAAACAACTCCCCCCCCCAGCCTGTTTTTCTGTAGATCTGAATTATTTATTACTGGATTGACGCAGTTAAAAGGCAATACCGTAATTCTTTAAAGAACCATTCTTCTAAAAACTATCTTCATTGTTGACCTTCCACAGAATACATCAGGAGACTCCGCTATTGTGATTACCTGGGGAAGTACTTCTGCGACTGTTGCCATAGTTATGCGCAAACTTCCATCCCTGCCCGAATATTGATGAAATGGGACTTCAGAAAGTACTATGTCTGTAACTTCTCCAAACACCTCCTGCTCAGCATATGGCAAAACCCCATCTTCAATGTGTCGTGTATCAACAAAACCCTCTATACAAAAGCAAAGGAACTGAACAGAGTCAGGGTAAGTGCAGCTTCTTTGTAATTGAAGTGTGTGGCATTGTCCTGCACACTGCCAGAAGAATGACTAGACCCCAGGAATCTGGTTTAATTAGGTTGCCACTTTATTAAGTAACATATCTGGGAACTATCTGGCAATAACTCATCCAGTGCAGGCCATTCTTCATTTGTTAGCTGTACCACCTGCGGGGCAGGAGGACTGCTACCAGCCTCCCTTTTCTCCCGCTGTTCCAATCCACCTGGTACTAGCACCGTCCACTCCTATGAGGGTTAAAGGGATGGGGAAGAGGGGGTTTTCTCCTTTCTGTACCAGACATTAGGAGCCCCAAACCTATTTCCCATCTTGTTTAAGAGATGCCCTCTCCTAATCCACTTCCAATTTCGGTTTATCAGGGAATTGGATGCCCTGTTGAACAAGTACCTGCCACCAGGAGACACCAGCAGTTTGATTGGCTGCCGCTCTCTGCCCATGAAGCAGCTGTGTCTGGCCAGCTGGGGAAAGAAAACAGTTGGCTCCTCTAAGGATTTCACACTCCCCCCTGCCCTTCTTGTGGGCACACTGACCTCCCTGTGGGTTGGGGAGAGGAGGGTGTCTCTGTGGCTGGACAGAAGGGTGCAGCACAAGTCTATTGGCTCTTGTGTACCCAAGGGAAGGGCTTATAAACCCTTCCCTGGGGCATAGCAATTGGTTCTATATAGTCTTTGATCCTGCAGGAACAACTTGCAGCTTCGGGTTGTATATTTTGGCCATGCATACTCACTTGTGGGGCAGGCCTTTGGGTGCATTATATAGCTGATCTGTCTAACCCTCTGCTGTATTTTTCCTAATTTTAAACTAAACCTGCTGTATTGGTGAAATGCTAGTGTTTAAATATCACTGTCTAAATGAGTGCTCTTAAACACTTCGGAATGTTTAAGTATGCTGCTCTGCTTTTCATTTTAAATACTACATTTTCCTACCCTTCATCCTTTAGGAGATACAGGAACAGCTTTTGCATATTAAAAAACTACTGAAAACCTGCAGGTTTGCTGAAAGGTATGGAGCATGATTAAGCATAGTAAATACTTGGTAAAAGTACAATAGTTGTTCATGGAGCTTCCCCCTCCAGAAAAATTTTTAATCACGCACTTTTTAAGGACGTTAGTTCCATATGATCATCAAATATTCTGATATCATCTTCCTTTCTCCCGCAAATGTATCTATTGCAAATGTCAAGTGATAGTGTATTGTATAAGGCAGCTTGTTTTTTCCCCCCAGTGCCTTTGTAGAAACCCCTATGAGACTTGATTAATGATTAGATGTGTGTAATTATTTTTGGCAGAATTTTTTTTCATCCTTCTGATACTATTCCTCTTGGAGGAACAATGTGAGTGTCCTTGCTCAGCAATGTAATTTCTGTTCAACGTTTTTCTAAGGTGACTAGAGTTGTTATTCCATATGTTGCTCAAATGATGGCTCTTTAGTAGACTGTATTCATTCCATCTTCATTTAACTAATGACACAAACCAAGCTGTAGAAAATGTGCATATTCTGCCTGAGTTAGGCAGCTCTGACTACTTTCTCTCATTGCACAATCAGCCTAACTTCTCTGTGGTTTTAGGGAACATTGGTGCGTTTAAAGAAAAGTAAGATGTTCTTCCAGCAAATTTTATTATTTTTTGTCTAAATCAAACGCTTGCCTGCAATGCTTAATGTAATAACTATACAATGGAAAAACAATGGACCTCTGTTTTGCACCTGCAATTAGTTGTGGGTGCATATGATAGCACTTGGACATTGAGCTGAGTTCTAGGCAAGACATCTAAATGCTATTGCTTACACCCACAGAATTAGAGGTCTTTTATAAACCAGGCAAGTAAATATTTTTTTTTTTAAAGTAAACTTTTAGTCTCTCTCTCTCTACTATAGGGCTAGGGACAATAATGATTCGATGACTGATGAAAATATTATTGTCAAAACTAAGCATTTTTGATGCACTCCTTCTCCATCCAGTTATGGTTAGCAAATGAAAGTTAAAATGTACAATAGTGGTCATCTTGCGCTTGTTGCAATGGCTGTATAGTCTAAAAGGCTTTTTAATACACCCCCACCCCCAAACCCCCCCAAAACAAATCAAAACCAACAACAACCTACTGCTTTTTTATGCATTAAACTAGCAAGTTATCTATGCTGTTTCTGTGTGAGCATTCTATGGATGATCAGTGAATTGGTGGGATTATTGCATATGACAAGATTGATGCCTAAACAATTGAGAACAGATTTTTTTTTTAGTTTAAATACTTATTGAACTCAAACTTTGGGAGAAAAAGCTATGTTAAATAATGACCCCCATACACCCTCGCCCACAAGTCAAGAAAGTTCTCACTGTAGCCTTCCAACGAACACTCCAGCAGAAACTGGGTAGGCAAAACTTAATATTCTTTCTTCTAAGGTTAGTTAAGAAGCAGGGGGGGGGAATTATAACTTTCAGGCTTTTTGCAAAATTCACAAGTTTAACTCCGTTAAACTAAGTTCTGCTGTGTATAGAGATATCAATTTTATGTTCTTCCTGGTTGATTAGACTTAGCTGTCTCCACTTACTTACATGTTTTGCTAAACATGCTCTCAATAAACATGTCACTTCATAATTTAACATTTTTTTTTAAATCTGTAGTGTATTGAAAGAATTTGAACAGGTCTCCAGCCACCTGACGACAGAGCTGCATCTGTTCTCAATGGATGACTTGGTGAAGATTAAACGAGGGTTGTTAGTGCCTCTTCTCAGGGATATTCTAAAAAGCTCCATATCTCATGTAGAAAACTGTGAGGTAAGGAAATCTCTGTGTCTGGTGTATAGCCTGAAGAATAGCCACAACCGACCATATATTTTTATAAATATAAACTTTTAATAAACATCAAAAAAGTAATGAACTCTTTCAATTCTTCTAGCTTTGTCAAGCCAAGGGATTTATTTGTGAATTTTGCCAGAGCTCAGATGTACTCTTCCCATTTCAGATTGCCACATGTAAAAGATGTACAGGTATGTTCCAGCCCAAATCTATTGCTTTCTTGTGAGCGTGTGCACGCATGCATGTATAATGTTTCAGGCCCTGATTCCGCAAGGTGCTTAAGCACGTGCCTAATTGTAAGCACGTGACTAGTCCCACTGATTTCAAACTGTCTTGTCGCAGTGAGTTTATTGTATATTTGAAAACTTGGCTATGTCGTCTGAATGTAAGTTAAAACAAAATTCAAGTGTGTTCTTGGTATGGGTTTACATATCTCAGTTTGAGTTTGAAATAGCAAATGTATTACTGTTACATCGGATTTTTCTGGACCTAATCCAGTGCCCATTGAAGTCAATGGAAAGACTCCAACTGACTTCAAGGTTCATTGGCTTGCGATCAAAATATGGAATTAACCTTGTTACTTTGTGCTTCATTGTCCTGGTCATGAGTTGTCTTCAGTTACTTTCATATCTGGATAAACTACCATCCTACAAGGAATACAATTACTGATGCAATTTTTCCCACCTGCTTGTGTGTGTAAACAGTTTGCAAAGCGTGCTTCCACAATCAGTGTTTCAAGTCTGGAGAGTGCCCCAAATGTCTGAGAATAGCTGCTCGGAGGATGTTTTCGGAAGCTCCATCTGTGGCGATGTGAGACTGGATTACTATGAAGAGGCACGCAGGTTTCTGTGTATACCTCTGAAGAAACTAGATACAGATACATATGGTGTCTGTCTACAGGTTGGATAATGTTGTTTTAAACATTGGTATTTTTAAATCATCCTGCCATGTTAACATTTTTTAATGTGACTTTTTAAAAAAAGAATAAGGTTTGAATATTATGCTTGAATACCTATCCTGACAGAAAATAGTTTTTAATGTGATCAGTTTAAGTGTATGTTAATGCCATCATTAATATTTTGCTGCTACTGGTTTTTTACTCTTGTTTCTGAACTTAAGTTTTTATTATTATTATTATTATTATTATTGTTATTTTATATTTGACAAGTTGACAATTCCCATATGTAACTTTGCATGCAATGTAGAGACAATAAACAAGATTGAAAAACTCTTTTAACCTTGTCAGATTTTTATTACAAGCAAGAAGTGTTAAAATGTGAGGAATTTTCTCTCCTCTGTTGAAACTATACTACAGAAATGCCTTGACTTGCGAGTTTGATTTAAAAAACAACAACAAAAACCTGAAAATGTTATCCTGGTAAGCATCCTAACTCAAAATGGTGGATCAGTTTTGTTTTAAAAAGAGACCCGCGCTAATCTCTACAGCAGCACTTTCCAACCTGAGAGATGCCAGGCTACTTGGGGAGGGTGTGTAGAGAGAGGGGGAGAGAGGTCCATGACCCTGAATCCACTCTGTCCATCACTGCAGGCTTGCTGACTCCTACAGGCCAAGTACTGGGTATCTCTTTGAAAACTGACTGCTTTCCTTACCTGCTCCTGCAGATGCTTCTAATGAAGCCAGCCATGGAAGCAGCTCATGCACATAGAAGTGTTGAGCTATTGCCTGAACCTGTATCGCTCCTACTCCTGTGGTACTTGTCTCAGCAGTGACAGCACACATGGTCCAAGCTTCACTGCAACACCAATGGACACCCACTGACAGAGATCCCCAAAACTTACAGGAAGGATTATTGTGAGTTATTGTAGACATTGATCTGGATAGCATGTCCCAAAGGTACTTTCTCCCTAGCTAAATGACTTAAGACACTGGATCTGCGTCTGTCATTCAATGTCTAATTTCCTATGGGACTTTCAAACACCCTTCCTCTTAAATATCCATTCAAACACTATCGCTATACTAAAAGAGAATGGGACTCTGAAACTATCTGTTGCGATTCACTTCCAAGCTGAAAATCTTTCACAATACACATTACAAGTGGGGACACTTCATATACAGTTCTTATCTTCCTGTGGCTATAAACAAAATGTAACTGCTTATTGCAAAGACGTAAGATTATCATCTATTACTGTTATCTAAGATCTGCAAACAGACATGAAACTCTGCTGAGAAGTGAGTGATGTCAAATGGTGAGATTTGGTGATGGGACACACCTACAGAGTTGGCTGCATTTAATGTGATGCAAGTGTTCGTTGCTTCATCTATACACAAAACTGAATAAGCCACCTTAATGGATTTGCTATAGGAATTTACATTTTATGAAAGAAGTTGCCTTAATCCCTATATAGAACAATTTGCAGGACTACTGGGTTTGTTTGAATAAGGGGGAAATGTTCACTTAAACTTTATTTGGTTGTGTGTGCTTTCCGTGAATAATCTAATGAATGAGTTTTCTTGCACAAATGTTTGCAGAAAGAGGAATGTTAACATGAGTTTGTTTTGTGCACGTGCACACACATAACCTATGCTAATTTTAAAAGGGCTACTTGAATACCACTTGAATCACCTGACCAATCATTGCTAAGCATCACCACTTGAATTCAAACTTTATCAAAAGTTGAGTTTAAAAACAATAAAAAAGGCCTTTGAATAAATTTGAAAATCACAAGCTACTTGTGGACAGCTTGTGAAGAGGCAGAGGGTAAACGTGTTTAAAAAAATCATTACCAGTTTTTTCACTTAGCCTATTTATTATATAACCACAGAACATTCATATCCTACAGTGCTCTTCCCTTCATCTTTCTTGTTCTTTTGGAGCTGCTGAAATTCTGTAGTGGACTAGCGCATACCTCAATCCCCTGTAGTATCCTGGCTCGCGTGCTTGGTGGAAGCGCAGATCCAAATAAATGTTATGTTTCTTTAAATTAGAAGTGTGTATGTCTGGGGATACAGCATGAGTCTTTCACTCTTTGTTAATTTGGTCATTCATAGGCCCTGTAAAGTTCTCCAATGGTCAAGGGTATCTTTGGCACCCTACAGTGTTTATAATCTGTCTTGTTTGGAATTGGCTGTGTATGGGGCTGTTTTTAACAGTATCAAACCCTACTGAAATATTTGTGTCTGTTCACTGTCCTACTTCATGCTAGTGTTGAAGAGTTGCTGGAACAAGTAGCCCCAACAGGACATTATGCCCTAAGACCTTCACAAGAGTTTAGTAAATAGTCATTTGTCTCTTGGCCATGGCTGGAATGAGGCTTTGGGGGAAGCTAAACTTCCCCCACAGTTTGTTTAGTGATACCCGGTTGATAAGATGCGTTTTCTGAGGGGGCTGCTCAAATAAACCCAGTATACTTTTTTGCTATTGGTATTTTGAACCCAAAGAAACAAAGCCGTGAAACGGAGAACACTAGCATAGTAAACCCCAAACGTTGCTGTCATGTTAGAGAGACAAGACAAAATAAGAAAAGGAGTTAGCTGTAGGTGATGTGAATTAACATGGAAAGAGGGACTGAAAATGCCCAGTCAGCTGTCTGTGGAGCATGTGAGCTGAAAGTATTTCATTTTAACCTGTCTTGAGTGTAATTAACTTATCCCATTACAAACTGTAAACCGTAGACTTGTATGACTAGGCGTAACTTGTTATATTCCCTGCTATGTACCACAGAAGGTGCCAAGAAGTTTGTCACAGTTCTACACAAGGTTATAGAGGCTGTTGTTACATAAGTGTTTGTAATGGAAAAGCTCTCTTGCAGAAGCTGCCACCAAGAGATCAAGACTCCAATGATGAGGCGCATGTAAATTGTGCTTGGCACAATGCAGAGGAAGTTGGGAGGGATGTTCAAAAGTGGTCAATTGCCACCTGTATGGGCCCTGGATTCTGGCAGCACTGGGGCCTGTTCTGGGCCCTATCACAGCAGTCCACTCTGGCAGCTGAGAATAACCTGAACACAAGAGGCCACTTGTCCCCCTTTCCCAGGCTCCATCCCCAAACTAGGGGACAAGGTAAATCCTCTGTGCCAGCACGGGATTCCTCTTGCAGCAGAAGAGTTCCCAGATAGCTATGGGCATATAGCAGCTAGAACAAGTCTGAAAATGGTGCTCTGTGTATCTTATTTGGGGATAACTTTGGAAAATGCTTGGCTTGGACAGAATGGGTCCAAGGCATTAACATGTATCTGTGGGCATTAGGACCAGGTGTCTCCATTTTCCCCCATCACGTGGGCTTCGGAGGAAAGCAGCTACAAAGAGCCAGCCAGAGACTCCAGCTGGCAGAGGCAGAAGCAGCCAAAGTTCCTTTGGGGAACTTTCTACGGTTTTGATGGACTTCCTCTTCTGGGAGTTTTGCCATTGACTTCAATAAGGGCAGGACTTCACCCCAGTTGATCTGGCTGTTTTAAGAGGTGCCTGGCCAATATAGTGTGGTGAATGTCAAACATGTATTATCATTCTCATTCTTAGCCACTTCTGCGCTAACTGTCGCTTACATTCATTTGTCATGTCTGCTTAATTAAGATTATAAACTCTTGGAGCAGGGGCTGTTTTGCTAGGTGCTTTGGGGCCTGGCTCCTGATTAGGGCCTGCTACCATAATGTAAATAATAAGGGAGTTAACCTTTGATGGCCAAGCATAGCATGTGAGCACAAGTACAGGTTTCACTGCAAGAGTAAGAAGATACTTTGGATAATTCAACAGCTTCACTGAGCTCTATAATTCCAGCAGTAGATCATGCACCATTCAAATTTATGAATGAAAATATTTACATTATTAGGAATCATTGTTATGAACATGTATTTCTATATGCAGAGCCTAAGTTAATTGTTTCAGTAGATGGAATCTCAACTCTATGTATTTTCCACGTATGTCTGAATTAGTTAACCTATACATTTCCAATGAAAGTCATCCCCAGGTCTGCACTTTTAATGTGGATGGTGATATTTGAAAGCCAGATGTAGCTGTATTTTAGTTCCATCAGCCAGTGATCTGAACACTGTAAAACAGCTCAAAGCTTCTCACAAAGATTGTATCTGTACTTATTTTTATTTTGCACGTGTTGTAATAATTGTAGTACTGTTCACAGGTGAGTCTTTGACCACTCATTTCACTCTGGAGAATCTATGTTACATCCCTGTCAAACACTGAAATGCTAATTAGGTGGAAGGCATCCTATAGAGCTTGTGTAAAAGAAGGTTTCACCAGTAAGAAGCCTGTTTGACTGGTCTGATGAAGGTGTAACCACAGACAGATAATGGGCTTCCAGAGATTTCAGTGAAGCAAGAAAAAAAGCCATTAAAAGATAATTCCTAAGAGCTCAACAGATGGGTAAAAAAAGGACCGGGGTGATTAATGTGACCTGGAACGTGAAATACTTGGTTTGTAAGTAGATATGCTATTATAAATATACACACTTCAAAGAAGGGCTGGGCATTTCTCTGGATCACAAGAACATCCAGTTATTATAGTCAATGCTAACAATTTTTTTGAAGGGGTATTGACCCTCCTACTTCAGGATTTAAGCCCATCTAGAATGAGACTTTCATGGACAGCAAGTTCTCCTATATCTGCCCACTGTGGCGTTCCTTGCAGCTTCCCTCTGAAGCATCTAGTGTTTGCCTGTCAAAGACAGGATACTGGACTAGAGGGACCATGGGTCTGATCCAGTATGGCAATACTTGTGCGCCTTTGTAAACCCACAAAAGAATACGGGCATTGGGAATGAGGTGGGTATGTTGGAAGATTCATTAAGCACTTTCTGTAAAACTTCGCAGAAGTTCTTCAGCACTTGAGATGAGTGTCTTTTAGGTAGAGACATTTAAAGTTAGGTGGCAAGAGATTGAAGGTAAATATGGGAGAAGGAAGCAGTTAAGAAAGACAAATCTGAGACCAAAGAGAGACTATTTGGCAAAGATAGCGACAGGGTGAGAGGGTCAGAAGTGACCACTCATTCACAAGGGAAATACCTGGCTGTGAAGTGTTGCATAACGTTTTATTTAATACATTTCTATAATTCAATGTTTCCCAATTGCCTAGTCTTTCCAGAAATGGTGAAGTGGTTACTGATTAAAACTGACCTCTAAAGAGAGAAGAAAATAGCATCTCTCTTTTTGCTTCTTTATGAGGTATATGCATGACCTGGAAAGTTTTTTTGTGCATGTTCTTTGCTTAGAAAAACCAGGAATGTCAAATCATATCCATTTTTTTTTTAAACTGGATGACTCAAATTTCATTTGGAAGCTTTCTCTGCACTGTTGTAAAACCTTTAATCAGGTTTTACTCCTACACATGCAGTGGGGATTGAATTAAGTCACCAATTTTCATCATGATTTAAATCAACAAGCAGGAACCCTAGATTAAATACTTGATTTTAATCTTATGTATATTTTTATTTTCCCAAAGACAGGCTAATTTTCATTGGTTGGTATAACCATTAAAACATGTTGATTTGCAACCAGATATAAACTTTACACTAAATGTGGTACTTCTTTTTACTAACCATGAGGATACACTATATTGATTAATCTCTCTTTAACCAATTATATAGTTTAAAAAATAATTTGGATTCTTTTTTATATTGTTTTTATGTTAGAAAATGGTGAGTGATGCATTTCTTATTTGCTAGCTGTATTTGATTACAAATTGGAATTCAATGGAAAATGCACAAAACCAGCATTTTAAAATTGTTTTTTTATTAGTTAAAATTACCTTAAATGTATTGGATACATAACAACAAAAGTCTATTTATCAAAACATGTTTTGCATTTAATATTAACTTTTATTAACCAAAGGAAGTAGTAACTGTGGTTAGCCAAGTGACAGATTGTTTCTGGTCAACATGGGCCAGATTTTTAAAGGCATTTAGACTCCTAAAAATGCAGAGAGGGGACTAGTGAGTTTTTCAAAACCACCTAAGCAGGTTTGGTACCTAACCCCCAATGAAACCAATGGGTATTAGACAGCTACTTTGGAAAATCCCACTAGCTCCTATCTGCATCTTTAGGTGCCTAAATACCTTTAAAATCTGGCTCTATAGCTTTCAAATTTTTAGAATTAGTAGAGCTCATACTCTCCCATCTGGTTTTGATTGATGAATTGGAAGAGGAAATCAAACAGTATGAATAAAAATAGCTTCCTATCTCAGTCGGGGTTTGCTTGCATGTTTTCTCTGATATTATAACCTTAAGCTAGCCTTAACTTTTTGGGATCCACAAGGCAGCTTCTCTGCCCAGCTCTAGTTTTCAGTCTGAAAACAATAGCTTTGCAGACCCCTCAGTTGCAACAACTGTGATTGATGCTGATGGTTAACATCCTGTTACACGTTTCAGTTCTCTTTTCATAGTGCCAGTACCGATTAACCGGAACTGCGGTAGTGCAGTGACTGACACCTTTGCATTGGATATTATTACTAAATCACAGCATGAGAGTTGCTCTGAAGCATGCAATATGGCAGCTGAATGCACTGGAGCAGAACACCACCCCTTCACCTCTGCTCATAAAAGGAGCTGTAATGGGGGGTACTGGTCCTTTATACCTAAAGGGGGGCAGAAGATGCCATCCCAGGGGTATGTTAGTGTTAGCCCAGGCTCAGGAAGCAGCCAAAACTGGAAGAAAGGCAGCACTCCTGGGGAATTAACAGTGGGATGGGAAGATCCCAGGACACTGTTATTTTAAGGGCCTTGAATCAGAAGCCCTGTAGTGTGTGGGGGGGGGGGGGGGAAGGGGGCAGGACTCCCCTCTCTTTCCGCCAATCGGGAGGGATGCTTAGCAGGAGGGTAGGATATATGCCACCTTTTCTTTCAGAGAAGGGCATGTGCTGACAGAGGAAGAAAGGCAGAGCTGGAAGAATAAAGGCTCTGTGGTAAGCAGGAGCATTAGACATGGGTTGGAACTATGGGGTTACTGTGGTGGACTTTGTGTTTGGGACACTGAGGACTATTTTGGGCTACTGACCCAGTTTCAGGGGAGGTCTGGTGATAGCCTTGAGAGACAAGACATTTAAAAATAAAAAAGCAGCACTGGTCCTTTGATAGGGGAAAAGGTCCCCAAACACACTGCCCACAAAAAATTGAAAGCTCTAGTGCCATTCATCTTTTACTCCTTCCTAACGTGTAAAGGCAGCCCTTACAGAAGTCACATCTATCACCCTTAAGAGGCATACAGCAAAAAAGCATGAGTTTTCTGTGACTTAGTAAACCCCTTTCAACTCAACAATCACTAAGAAACAGAGAGGTAAATTAATGCTGCTGCATGTGAGGCTTCCTGCCGAGAGTTAGAAGAGAGACCACAGCAAGTAGATGACAGCAGCTGCCACGTTAGGAAGCAGAGACTGGCTGTGGTGGCAGGACCCTGTGTGACACACTCGGGTGTGCAAATCCGACTCCAGCTGAACTGCCACATGCCCGCAGCAGCAGCAGGTCCGCGCCACACACTGTCTGTACAGTTTTCAGAGTAGCAGCCGTGTTAGTCTGTATCTGCAAAAAGAACAGGAGTAATTGTGGCACCTCAGGGCTGGTCTACACTGGGGGGGGAGGGGAGATCGATCCAAGATACGCAACTTCAGCTACGCGAATAGTCGAAGTATCTTGGATCGAATTACCTGGGGTCCACACGGCGCGGGATCGACGGCCGCGGCTGCCCCGTCGACTGCGCTACCGCCGCTCGCACTGGTGGAGTTCCGGAGTCGACGGTGAGCGCGTTCGGGGATCGATATATCGCGTCTTAACAAGACGCGATATTTCGATCCCAGATAAATCGATTGCTACCCACCGATACGGCAGGTAGTGAAGATGTACCCTTAGAGACTAACAAATTTATTTGAGCATAAGCTTTCGTGGGCTACAGCCCACTTCATCGGATGCATAGAATGGAACATATAGAGAGGAGATACATATACATACATACAGAGAATATGAAAAGGTGGGAGTTAGCCCATTTTTACTCCTACAAAAGTTTTTTTTCCCTCTTGCTGACAATAGCTCATCTTAATTAATTGGCCTCTTAGAGTTGGTAGGGTAACTCCCACCTTTTCATGTTCTCTGTATGTATATGTATCTCCTCACTATATGTGCCATTCTATGCATCTGATGAAGTGGGCCGTAGCCCACAAAAGCTTATGCTCACATAAATGTGTTAGTCTCTAAGGTGCCACAAGTATTCCTGTTCTTTTTGTCTGTACAGTGGTTGTGACTTGGGGCCACCTGACCCAGTCCGGATCCACCCTGGCTCCAGTCCCCGAGCCCAGCCGCGGCGCACGGCGGTGCGTGCCCGGTCCCCATGCCCGGCCATGCCCACCCGCGGCTGGCCTGGCAGCAGCGGGGGGAGCGGGCAATGCTGCGGGCTACCGTGGCTCATGCCCACACGCTGCAGACCGTGACCCTTGTCCTGGCCACACCCTGCCCAGCCCGTGCACTGAGCAGCGGCTCAGGGACACGCCCAGGCCTGGCCTGTCACGGGGCCTTCACCACTCCGCCGCGCCCCGCGCCCACCTGGCGCCCGCAGTCCCTCGCAGGGCCGCCTGGGAAGAGGGCACCGGGCAGCGCCCTGGGGCCTGACCCCCCGAGCTCCCTGTGGGCCCGGCCCGGCGGCGGCAGCTGGCATGAGACGTCCCCGGACCCCCGTATTCACATGGCGGCGGCAGGTGAGAGGCTCTCCGCGGAGGGCAGCGCAGGACGAAATTGGGCGACTGGCCCTAAACCACAAACCGCCACGACTCCCGCAGTCGGCTGCCCAGCTGTAACGGACCAGGGGTGGGGATTGGCCAGGCCCCGCCCACAACGCCTGTTCCCGCGCGTTGCGCACCCGCTTGAGTAACGGCGTGCGCGCTTCTGCCGGCCCCCTGGTGCATGGGGGAGGCTCTATGTGTGTTGGGGGCGGGGCTTAGGGGCCTGGTTTCCTCTTGGGTCTCCATGGTGGGGGGTGGGGCAGGTTCCTGTGTATCTCTGAGGAGGGGGGCAGGTTCCTAGGCATCCCTATGTATCCCTAGGGAGGGGAGCATGTGGGGGGGCAGGTTCCTGGCTGTCCCTGGGGAAGGTGGAGGGGCAGGTTGCTGAGTCTCCATGGGAGGGGAGGCAGGTTCCTGTGTGTCCCTAGGGAGCGGAGCAGGAAGGGGGGCACATTGGAGGGGTGGGTGCTTATGCCTCCCTGGAGACAGGGTGCAGCAGGTTTCCAGGGCAGGTGACTGTGTATTTTTCTGGCACGGTGGGTTTCTGCATGTCCCTGTGAGAAAACTGTCCCCCTCTGGTGCTCGGAAAATAAATCCATACTGAGTTAGCTCCAAAGTGCCCTGTCGCACCTATTGCCTCCTCTCAGCAATCTGTGGGTGCTTTGTCTAGGGCTATAAAAGTTACCCTGGATGGCACTGGGGGGACTGAGAGCCACACCAGGGCAACCTGAATCTCTCCATACCTGCTTCCGGAGGCCAAGGCATCCTCCATCCAGCTGCTCCAGGTCATTTCTCAGGAGTGGCTACCAGGAAGTGCCAACAGATGGAGCGAGGCCTCATGGGCATAGATGCGGGGACAGAGTTAGGCTACAGTGATGTTGGTCTTTGCACGGCTATGCAGCTGAACCTTACATCATGCTGATGCCAAACCATTCTCTTACCTCTCTTATATCCAGCATTCAGGCCCCGACTCCATCCTCTCCCAGCATGGCAGCTGCTGGTGGACGTGCATCTAAAGAAAGCACCAGCAACAACTGTTAATTTCCTGACAAGATTCACAATAGCGACATTTTCTCTCCTGGCCTGACCCTTCTCAAAACAGCAAATGAAGAGATTGTTCATGACACTAGTGCTGTAAGTAGGCATCTGTCTTCATTCCAGGCTATTGGCTGAAGCTTTCCCATTGTGTTAATTCATCATATGAATTATTCTTTGCCAACTGACTAATTCAGCGCTAACTCTTCTCTTGATCTACCGTATCTATTTATTTAGTCATTCGAACTGATTGGATGTGCCTATAAAAGCTAGGCTAGCCTACTGGACTAAGATTCATCCCAGTTTATGTAACTGAGTAATCACTCACCTTACAAGAAAAGGCTGCTGACAGGACTTCAATCCTGGTTGCAGAAAGAAGACTTTTATATTCTAAGAGAACAGGAGTACTTGTGGCACTTTAGAGGCTAACAAATTTATTTAAGCATAAGCTTTCGTAGGCTACAGCCCGCTTCATCGGATGCATAGAATGGAACATATAGGAGGAAGATATACATACAGAGAACATGAAAAGGTGGAAGTTGCCATACCCATTCTAAGAGGCTATTTAATTAAGATGATCTATTAGCAGCAGGAGAAAAAAAAACTTTTGTAGTGATAATCAAGATGGCCCATATCAGACAGTTGACAAGAAGGTGTGAGGATACTTAACATGGGGAAATAGGTAGCCTCTTAGAATGGGTATGGCAACTTCTACCTTTTCATGTTCTCTGTATGTGTATATATATATCTTCCTCCTATATGTTCCATTCTATGCATCCGATGAAGTGGGCTGTAGCCTACAAAAGCTTATGCTTAAATAAATCTGTTAGTCTCTAAGGTGCCACAAGTACTCCTGTTCTTTTTGCGGATACAGACTAACACGGCTGCTACTCTGAAACCTGTCATATTCTAAGAGCACATCCTATCCTATATTCACCACTACAAAATGGGGAATAACTGTCTAGGTCATAGTACTGCTGAAAAGGATTTGGTGGTTATAGTGGGCCACAAACTGTATATGTGGTCAATGTGATCCAGCTGCAAAAAAGGCTAATATGCTTCTGGTTTGTATTAACAGTAATGTTGCATGTAAGACACAGGAGGTAATTTTCCTGCTCTAGTCAGCACTGCTGAGGACCCAGTTGGAGTACTGTGTCCAGTTCTGGGCACTATAGTTTAGGAAAGATGTGGACAAAACTGGAAGGCATCCAGAGGGCAGCAACAAAAATTATATGAAAACCTCCCCTATTAGAAAAGGATTAAAAAAATCCCTGGGCACGTTGAGTCTTGAGAAAAAAAAGACTGAAGGGGGAAACCTGGTAATAGGCTTTCAGTATGTTAAGGCATGCTATAAAGAGAACAGTAATCAACTGGTCTCTAGGTCCACTGGAGGTAGAACAAAAAGAAATGGGCTTAGTCTGCAGCAAAGGCGATTTAGATAAGATGTTAGGAAAAACTTTGACTATTAGGGTAGTTAAGCTCTGGAAACACCTGTCAGGGATGGTCTAGAATATTTACTTGGTCCTGCCACAGTGCAGGGGACTGGACTTGATTATGTCTCGAGGTCTCTTCCAGTCCTACATTTCTAGGATTCTGTGATCCCTGAAACACAGAACTTCAGGATTTTCCATGCTCTTTTATCAATTCTTTTTGCATTCTATCATGCTTTTGCCTTCACTGTAAGCTTTTCATTACTAGATTATTTAAAAGAGATACTAAAGCAAGGTTGGTGCTTTTCTGTTGTTGTCTATTTGAGCTGGTTTGTTCAGTCATTTTTCTAGAAAGAGTAAGGGATAACTGTGGGATACTGGCCCCTAATTCATCACTCAAGAAAGCTAATATTCCAGGTGTTATATGAGGCTGTGAGTGTTGGCTGAGCACAGAATCAGCACCCACTAGTGTACTAGGCACCTCCTAATTCACTCAAAAGATATGATTCCTGCCCCAAGGAGATTACAGACTAATTTTTAACATGACACAAGGAGATGTTAATAAGAGAATGGTAGAGGAGGAAGGATGGGGCAACATCAGTACAAGAACAGTTTCATATGTCACTGGCTTTCTAAAGTGTTTTGGAGCTAACCGCAGTAGGCAAATAGCAACATCAAATCAAATTCTGATTCTAGCTGAAGCGTTTGTGGCATCCCTCAACTTCAGGCCACTACCTCAAAAAATTGGTGGGTGCTGACTAAGGGAGTCCAGCTACCACTCGTGAGCTTGACTGTGCAGTTCCCCAGACTGACAGCTCAGGAAGTGGGGGATGCGGCTGGAACTTTAACTCACTCACTTTCTGGGACGAACCAATTGTATCTTTTATTATTGACCTCTACATTTTTCTTGTGCTGGATATGGATTGTAATGGGGTAAAAAGTTCAAAGATGCCTAGGTCTTTTAGGAGCCTACGTCCCATTCACTGAATCATTAAGGGCCTGCTCCTGTTTCTGGCGATGTTAATAGCAAAGCTTCTTTTACCTTGAACACATGACAACCACTAGGTGGTTGGCAAATTTAGGGTAAATATAGGATCCAAATGCCACACTCTGACCTGGAACTGTTCTTACTCTGATTACTATCATATGTTGAATGGGTTAATCATGAGATTAATGACACGCACTTTTACACAACAGATAGATTTGTGTGTGTGCGCGCTCTAATAGCTTTATAAAGACAGGAAGAATTGTTTACTATATTACAACATTATCCAGCTCTGGTTCAAAGCCATTTATATGCCTGTTAAATGCATTAACCAGAAATTAATTCTGCCTTGTTGTTAAACATGACTTTTTGGATTTTGTTTCTAAAGGCCTCATGGAACTTTTAAAATTACTTTTTATTCTGTTCCTCTACGTAGGGTTCTGGAATTTATTACACACTGCCTCATGGATTCTGTTGGAAACTCAGGACTTAGTCTCTGCCCTCACAGACAGTACCTTATTTAAGAAGTACAGAAAGTATTGTGCTCTCAGAAAGTTGAAAATAGCTTGATGAAATATATTTCATTATATCTTTGTGTTACAGTTGTGTCTAGAGGTCTTGATCAAAATTGGGGCTCCATTGAGCTAGGTGCTGGTCAAATATTTCTTCCTACTTTCTTGTGTTCTTCTATTTTTTTCTGTTTAATTTTATTCGGTTATAAAAATTGTGCATTTATAATCTTCCTGGATGTAACATTTCATTGCCTTTTTCTGAAGGAGCGTTATTGTTTAATGGAAAACTAACTATTCCCCTGGTCAGCATTTTGTAAGTGCACACAGAAATTGCACTTCTCAGTACGACTCTCATACTCGGGTTAAAATGGCCAAATTCATCCTTAGGGGAATTTATTATAATATAAATTGAATAATTTATTTGCTCAGTTTTGAGTTATTTTCCAAAAACATTATTAGACATCTTTTTTTACTGGTATTCTATCATCTTACACATTTGGTCAAATAATTCACAAATATATTTATATCATGATTTATTCAAGGCGTTTTGTGACGTATTTAAAATAAATTATTTGACAGATTCTAATCTTCGCATAAGGCTCTGCTGAATTTTCTTAGCTTTAGAGGAGCTAGAGCAGTGGTGGATAACCTGTGGCCCGCATACGGCCTGTCAGGGTAATCCACTGGCAGGCCGCGAGACAGTGTTTCCATTGACCATCCGCAGGCACGGCCGCCCGCAGCTCCCAGTGGCTGGAATTACCCTGATGCGCCACAGGTTGCCCACCACTGAGCTAGAGAGGGGATAATTTGCCCCCCTACATTTAAATACAGTTGGATTTTCTAAGCTTTTGTGAATTGTATCCATCTTGCTAAAAATTGTCATTTGCAACATGAACAAGAGGGGACCCCAGAGTGAGAGAAACTGGTTACCTTTCTGCTGTAAAATCTGGTTTAACTGTCATAAGAACATTTCTTTTCCCTTGGGAAAAGGAAAGAAAAAAGGGAAAAGGAGCCTCACATAGCATTTGCCTCTTGCTGCCAGACTCGGAAGCAAGACGCGGGAACCACTGAGTTGTACCTGAGTCCCCCATGTGGTAGGTGCAGAACACTATGATGAGAGTCTCTGGGCTGAGCTTAAAACATCTTAAACTAAAACAATAAAAGGATAGGCAGTGCATTTTTGAGTAATTATAATGCAGCTTGGGGTTATCATGAAGGCCTGAATCTGAAAGCCAAGTCCGTTTTACTACTTGAAGTGCAACTATAGCTCTGAAATGTACTGGAACAATTTACTAAGGCTTGTGGTGGATTCTCCATCTCTGACCATTTTAAAATCAAGATTGGATGTTTTTCTAAAAGATGTGGTCTAGAAATTATTTTGGTCCCTTCTCTGAAATATGCCTGATTAAGAGTATAAATTAAAAACCACAGAAAAGAGTCAAGACTGTGACTATATAATGTACATCATCAATACCCAGGCTGAGAGGTCCAAGTGACTTCAAGTTTTTCACTCTTGTTGATCATTTTGATTAGATAACTGTGTTCCCTATTTCCTAGCTTCCTCGTTTGAAACAGTTAACTATAGGTTTTAAGGACAACATTCTCCTCTCACATGAGTACATGGATCCCATCGAATCCAGTGGGAGCTGTACACACACTAGAAGCAGAACTTGTTTTAAAAAATTGTCTACCTTTGAAATTCAGTCAGTTAAGAGACTATGTGAGTTTACAAGTAGGTCTTCTAAGTGTGTGACACAGATCCATACTTTACAAGGATATATATATAATTACTTGAGGAATCTTCAGCTCCTTCTTGATTAAAATGGAAGAGAAAATGTTAAAAGAAATACACTTAGTATGGGGAAATTTTTTGTTGTTAATTTACAGCAGAAAGAATATAAAGCATTCAGAAAACATTTTCCATATTTTAAGGGCAATTCAAAACATTTTGCATGGTTCCAGCAGCTGAGTTCTTCAACAGATCCATTGATTCAGTGATGCTTTACATGCACAGTTACAAAAATAAAACTTACAAAAAAGAGACATCTATACTAGTTTTACATGCAAGTCTTGGGGACCCCCTGTTGGGCACTAACTACTGTGTGGAACTGCTGTAAGCGTGCAACCATATAAGGAGGTCATGTTATAGTCTTTATTTCTTTCACACGGTATTACTTATGTCAAATGTGTTACACAAAGGAGCAATTCCATATTGAGGAGGCAGAAGGTCATCCTGCTCCTGGCACTTGGGAATCCCGATTATCCAAGAAAGCTGCACTTACTTATCTTCTATCAGAAATAAGTTCCACAGTCAAGAAAGGGGTAAGCAGAAAAGCTTTTTCAATGGGAGAACATTTTTAACTAATCAGTGGTCACATTCACTGAAAGGTTACAACTCTCTTCAGCAAAGTACTTAAGGATATACTTAACTTTAAGCATGAGTATTCCCATTAAGTTAATGGAACTACTCATATGGCTAACATTAAGCATGTGTGTAAATATTTTGCTTTATCAGGGTCTTTATCAGTAGATACACCACCAGGCCCATGGATCTGGAAGGGTAACTTGAAATAGCTCTGTATTTTACTGAAAATTTTAAGTAAAAATATAAGAGGTTAAAATGTTTCCACTGAGGTCATTACTCTTGTTGGGAAAAGATCAATTATATTTGTCATAATGCCAGTTAATGGGACAAACATTTATATTTCAAAATGTTAGAGTATTTCCAGTATTAATACAGAGCATTCCAGTTCATTCCAAAGGAGTTTATTTTCAAATTCTGTTCCCATTCTTTCTGTGTGGAATACTTAATGTGTAAAGTTCCATTTCAATTAAATATATGGAGATTGAGGCTTCCACGGTCACAGCGTGGGAGCCAGACAATTTTTTTTTTATTGCATCAGGTCATAAAGCAGCAGTTCACAACTGTACAGAATTCTGATAAAGAGCTATATAGCACATACATTGTAATTCAATGCTGGTAGTGAAAGGAAGTAATTAAAAACCAGGTACAATTATAGAAAAGGCACCAAGAGTACTGACCCCAGTTTTTTGTTTTTTTACTCTTCTTTTAAAGACACCAGTTTAAAAGCTTTTCATTGGTGAATATTTTTAGGCTTCACAAAAAGCCTGGAGTTTAAACATTTTAGTTGGTGGCCAGGATCAAGTAAAAGCAACTATTCCAAAACTAACCATGTAAAATTTACACCAACCATTTGGAAATTTTAAACGGGTACTCGCAACATGAAGTCACAGAAGCAATTTCTGATTTCAGCTACACTTGTGTAAATCCAGAGTAACTGCATTGACTTCAGGAGAATTACTAGCATATAGAGCTGAGACAAGTTACAGCCCCCACCTAAAACTTTGGCCTAGTGCTACTTCTGCCCAGGGCTGCCCTGACTTAAGGTGCAGATATAAGTATCAGTATTTGGAGTCTGCTCAGATCCAGATGAACCATCCACTCGGAGAGCAGTCATTTTCTGGGGCAAAATCCTCCTTCATTTCATAAATCTGGTGCAGTTTTTTACTCCTGGCGGGTTGCTAATGCTGGCAAAGAAAGGGAGCCTCCACAGACCTCAGCCCCCTTTCCCACCTGAAAGAGATTAAACAAGGTGCAGAAAATGTCTTGGTTAGTTGCAGTAAGGCAGCACTAGCTGTTGCTGTCTTGTGAGCAGCACTGCTATTATGAATTTCTATTTACAGGGGTTATACTTTGTCCAGGAATCCATCTTGGAATCACATTCTGTTTCATATTTTGAAATTTTAGTTTGTACTTTTTTTACGAGTGCTCGTAAATGGAAGATAACGGACCTGTTCTAGCTTATATCACTGTAAAAACATCACCAAATAAAAATGGCACTGATCAAGAAATGATTTTTGTTTAATTATGGAAATATTAAACTGAAGTAAAGGCTGCTGCTGGTGACAAGAGTCACTACTTTCCAAGAGAGTTTCTGAAGGTCTTGCATTGTGCACTTTTTATGCAACAAATTGGCAAGACTTCTGAATGAACCACGGGACAAAAAAATAATCACTTCAAAAACATTAACTCAGGTTCACTTGACAGCAATTCAGAGCTGTTTGGTCATTAATACGGATTTTAAATTCCATATAAGAAAAAAAACATGTATATGTTTTGTCTCAAACCTAAGAGATCTTTGTGCCATCTCTGTGCCACCCAAACTCACAGGCCTGGCCAGTCCCCACTATACAAAAGAGCAGCCTCAGAGGTGCTTCAATTTATATTCTAGCTGCACTGAGCCATCCAAGAACAGCCAGAGCCTACTCCACTCCACCCCACCCAGACCCCTTATACTGAGGAGCAAGGAAGAGCTACTAGAATGGCTCTGCTGGGCCCAGCTTTTCTAAGTATGAGCTAAAGACAAAACATCATCCTTAGATTTAATGTTCTTGATTGCTGTCTGTGTCCCCACAACTTTGACACTGTTTAGGCATATTCTTTATATTATCATGCAGTACATTATAAAAATAACCGACTACCTGTACAAACATACACTTTTCTATCTTCCTTCCCCTCCAACGGGGCTATTGACTATGTGGGAAATTCAAAAAGTATTAACGTTAGCATCTTCTTTTAAGTTATTTTCCAAATGCTGTGGAATACAAGCTTGTGAAGCACATGCGGCCTGTGAATGATGTAATTGTGCACTCTGCAGCATCTTTCTAAAATGAACACACCATTGTTTTGTATTTCATACCTGGGAAACTCAGGAATGGTATGTTCTTTATGTTTAAGCAACAATCAGCACTGCAGTTCCAAAATTTGTACAAGCCTATAAACCTTGTAACTAGAACAGGACTCATTTGACCAAGAAAGGTGTTGCATATTTCTGAACAGGATCTGTACTAGTGCAACTATTGAATGCTACAGTAATCAACTTGTATTAGCATGAATATTCCAGTTAAACAGGTATGCACCAGTACAGATGTTGCATGTCCTAGGTTGAAGTTGGTAGCAAAACATGTCTTTCATTTTTCCAGCAAAAGTGTGCTTTTTTAGTGTAGAACTTGCATGTTGAAGTGCTAAACACAGAGACAGCATGCATCAGTAAGAGTCACAGCTTACCAGTTGTGCATGTTCTCACCGAGACCTATAGTGATAACAGGTGAATTTTATATTACAGTAAGAGGTGTAACTGAATAATGCACAAGTTGCACTACCTGTCCTGCATCGTAGGTGATATCTTGTGCATATGTGTGATTAGTCTCAACATTAAATGTGCACTAGTGGACGAATTACTAAGGTGGAGTACAAAAGAATAGCATATATGTGTAAGGACAAAATCAGAAAGGGTAGAAAGGCACAAAATAAGTTATGCATAGCAAGGGACAAATGTAATTGGAATTCTTTTTCCATATGGTTTACTGCAAAGAGTGTCATCACTCTGAATGCTTTAAAGGCAACATAACTTCCAAAATCAAGTGTTGGCTCTACATATGGCCATACATATGACACCACACTGTATTAAACACAATAAAAATTAATGTTGTTGATTTGTTTGGCAGGACATGGAAATGAAGTATAAATTTCAATTCATTGTAAAACAATATAAAAATCAATATTTGTAATACAGTTCAATAAGGTTTCATCTGGCTTTTTGATCAACCAAATTAAAAAGCAAAGGAAACCAACCAACCAACCAACCACAC
Source organism: Emys orbicularis (assembly GCF_028017835.1). Classification (NCBI taxonomy): domain Eukaryota; kingdom Metazoa; phylum Chordata; order Testudines; family Emydidae; genus Emys; species Emys orbicularis. Next base: position 82,986 of record NW_027045122.1, on the reverse strand, counting down.
TCAAGTGTCACTGTGCATTCTCCAAGGCAGTTTCTTCTCTTTCTTTAGTGCTTTTATTTTATATAAATTCAACCAGGAGCAGATTTTCAGATTAAACCGACATTGGAAAGTGTGGCAAACTGAGAGAGGGACTGAACCAAAATTCAAAATGACGCAGAGAGAATGAGAAATTCGACACTGGAGCAAATTTAGCCACCTATTGGACTGCTTACATGTATGGGCCCAGATATTGAAATGTATTAAGGTTCCTAACATCTACTGATTTCAGTGTGAGTTAGGAGCCTAAATAACTTTGAGGATCTTGACCATGTAATTACATCACATACCTGGTCAGCAGCAGCTTATGAGGTGTGCCACAGTCACATGGATGTCATAATAGTGCTTGCATAATCTTAACTGGTTATCCTGGACACGACTGACTGAGAGGCCAGCTGCCTATCAGTACGGGAGCTCTTTGGAGGTCGGACTGGAGGAAGTATTAAACATGAATAAATTTGTGAGTGAGCAGGAGGTAACCGACAGAGGTAAGGGTCAGCATTGTATTCTCTATATCCATTCTATATTCACACACACATTTAGAAAGCATAGGCATACAGATAGATTAGCTGTAATGTTCTCCATTTATATGACCAGAACCTCAGCTGCTGTAAACCAGTGTCGCTCTGTTGACTTCCTTGTAGCTGTGTTGATTTACACCAGTTGAGGAGTTGGCCTACAGCCTCTGGACCTGGAAACTTTCCTGAGAATCTGAGTTTCTATTGAATGCTATGGGGGAGATCTTCCTTCTTTTCTCCCAGTTGTTTTATGTTTATTATGGGTCCTCATTTTGTGTCTTCTGCATCCATGGAGCCAACATCTAGCTGTGGAATCCATCAGAGATGGGGGAAATTAGAACAAAAAATGCAGAAGGACTTCTCCTCTAGCTATCTAAATGAAGCTCTGCTAATATCTTAAATGCAGGATAAGAAAGCATGGGGTCACATTTCTTAGCAATACTAGTGCTCCTAATCCGACATTATCATTACTGCAGCTAGATGGGCAATGTAGGATAGTTATGATTCAGTTTGCATCTGGGTGTTAGAAGTGAAGGATGCAATTTGCATAAAGGATGGGCAATCACCTAACCTCAAGCAGTCTTTCCTGGGAAGGGGAAATCTTGTTAGTTCCTCCTTCATGCTTTGGAATGCTGTTACAATGGAGACAGATAAATATGGCATTTCAGAGTTCTTGTTAAATAGTAAGTCTCCTGGAGAATTTCTGCCCACAGCTAAGAGATACATGGGAGATAAAATCCAGATTTTTTTAATATATCAGCTATTTCATAGTTTCATAGAGTTTAAGGCCAGCAGGGACCATTAGATCATCTAGCCTGACTTCCTGTATTTCACAGGCCATTAAAATTTCACCTAGCAACCCTACACTGAACCCAAAAACTTGTCTTGGACTAAAACATTTCAGTCTTTAGGAGACTAAACTGTTGTGTGCCATAGGCAGAGAACAGGAGAGACTGCGATTCCACCAATGCCTGAGGCCCTTGCAATGGTAGAGAATTGATTAGGTCAGATATACCCAGATGATCCTAGCAGGTGATCAGTGCCCCATCCTCCCACCCAAAGGTCCCTGCCAATCTGAGCAGGGGAAAATTCCTTCCCACCCACAACTCTGGAGATCAGTTGGACCCTGAGCATGTGAGCAGGACATCTAAGGAAACAGATTCTCTGAACCATCTTGGAGCACTGGTCTACCTTACCAGGTGTCCCTTCTCCTGCTATGGTCAATCCCTGATGCTTCAGATGAAGGTTGGAGGGAACCACCTGACCCCACTCACAGCGTACACCTAGTCAATTGTACATGGGGGGGGAAAGTCCTTTATGACCTCTACAGGCAACCGGATGAACTCTGTTCCATGAGTCTTCTCTGCAAGTATTTACACGACCATAAAATAAGATTAAAGGCTTTCTTCAAAACAGGGGGCCTAAAGTTAGGCTTCTAAATTCATACCGATGTCTAAAAAGTGGCCTGATTTTCAAGAGATACTGAGCCCCAAAAAGTTCCCAGCATAGCCAATAGGTACATGTGGGTGCTTAGGATTTTTGAAAATGAGGCCCTGACTAAGCAAAACTCTTAAACATGTGCTTAACTTTAGGTCTCTTTGTTGGCTTAGAGTTAAGCATGTGATTAGGATGCTGACTCAGGGAATAGGTGCCTTAATATGGATTTAGGAGCTTAAGTTTAGGCACCCAGTTTTGAAAATTTTGACCATAAATTATTATTCTGTATGCGATCAAAACTCTTGAATTGATAGTAAAGAGGAAAAGGAAGATTATTTTACGTGGGGATCTACTTGAAAGGAGCAAATTTTCTTCATTATGATTTCCCCACAAACACATTGGGTAGTTCAGCAAACAAACCTGGTCATCAGGCGCAAGGAAGAGGATTTACATGATTCCCAGGTCTACTTCTCACAGTGTTTGGGCTCCTGCAGAATCTTTACTGGACAGTGAATTAAAGAGGCCGGCATCAATTTCTACTATCAGTGGTAACCAGCCGAATCCTTTTATTTAATTTCAGGTGTTTATAATGAGGTTGTTTCCCTCCTGGCAAATATGGATGAGCAAGATAAGGGCAACATTGCCCTCAGGATTGCCTGTATAGCTGAGACCAAGCTGGCTAGCGTTATGACAGTTCTGCTAGAGAAACTGGAACAGGATGAGGTAGGGCAATTTCATGAAATTACATCCGCTTTCCATGTGTCCACACCAAATTCTGCCTGACTTCAGGGGGGTATAGGGGAATGCATGGGGGTAATTCAGAATAGAACTTGGCCTGGCGCACCATCAGTATAATCAGTATTCATCCTTCTGTCCTCAGGCATAAACTCAGAATGCAAAATGCTGTTATTACAGATCAGGATGATATAATGCTCTATAAAGAAAGCGTTGTCCTTTTACACACAGTGGAGTACATGGGCTGGATATAGTAAAAGTACACTATAGGACTTGCAGTAATCTCTTCCAATAATACTTTGCCCTTCTTTAGCATCTTCATCTAAAAATCTTAAAGCACTTACCTAATACTAATGAATTAAGACTCACAGCACCCTTGTGAGAATGGTAAGCATTATCCCCATTTATGGATGATTTGTGTCACAGGGAATTAAGTTACTTGCTCAACACCACTTAGCAAGTTAGTAAAAGAATGTGAATAAAACCCAAGTGAACTGATTCCCTGCTCTAAATCCTAGGCTCATTAATTATGCACGTGCACAGTAGTGCAGAATTCCCCCAGGAGTAATATTCAGACCCCTTTTTCCATTTATGAATACTTGCATCCAACAAAGTCCATTTCTCTATTAAGGGCCAACACAGAAGGCATTTTAGTTTCAATTAAAGTACTAGAAGGCCAAGATAAGCAGTTCAGTTCAGAACTGTACTTGGCCTCCTCCTACTTTAATTATTTGAATTACTCAATTAATTATGTTAATTAATTTGATTAATTACTTGAATTACATAGTGCCTATGTATTCATAAGTTATCAGAGACAATTTTCAATTAAACAAATCCTCCTTACATTTAAAAATGAATGGAAGGAGCTTCTCCCCAGTGGAGCTGTCTGGTCTGATTGCAGTTTGCAGAAGCAGTCCTTTTCAAGCAGAACCACTGGACTGTTTAGCCAGTCAAGACATCTGATTGGCTTTGAACATTCCAAAGTGCTTTATGACCTTGGCATGCAGGTCACATAGATTTAGAGACTCACAGGAGACAGAGATGGAAAAGACCCATTGGATCATCCAGTCCATTTCCCTGCTAATGCAGGAGAATTCCCAGCAGTCATTTTTCATTGTTTGGGCCAAACTAATTTTAAAATCCCCTAATGACTGAGCTTCCACCACCTTCCTAGGAAGACTATGTCATAGCCTAATAGACCTGTCTCACAGTTGGGGCATTTTTCCTGTTATTAAATTGTGTGTCTTTTTTTAGTTTAATTCCATTACTCCTACTTTTATCTAAATGTATTATACTAAAAAATTCCTTTCCCTCCTTGGTGTTCACACCCTTCAGATAGGTGTATGGTATTATCATGTCTCCTGCATAGTCATCCCTTGGCCGCATCTGCCATAGGCAGCTCTTTCAGGCTGTCTTCAGAAGTAGAGGTCTGCTTGGGCCCAATTTTTAAGCCCAACCTGAACGGGCCCCAAGCCCACTCACCTCACCCTGAGAGGGTTGAATCATTTTCCATCCTGATCCCAACCCTTCCCCCCAAACCGGATTCTGCCATCACATCCTGCTCATGGGGCCGGCGCAGCGGCAACAATGTGCAGCAATGGCTTCATCCTCTGACACTGCCCCCTGCTGTGCTGGGTATGTGCTGCAGAGAGAGAGAGAGATGCTGTGACTCCTTGGCATCCTCACTCCACAGTGCATGCAGCGCAGAAAGGAGGTGGTGGCTGGCAGGAACATGCGGTCATGGTTGTGCCGATCCCATGGGCTAAAGGAGGAGAGCCGACCTGACCCGAGTCCAAGAGGGGTTTTCTCATCCAACCTGACCCTGACGCCTGTAGTCAGGTCCCGTAGGATTTGGGTCAGGTTGCAGGGCTCTATTCAGAAGTCAATTCCGCCACCCCCCTGCATTCTTTTTTTGCTCTCCCATGAATTACTTCCAATTTGTTGAGCTCTCTGGGAATGTGGTGCTAGAAAATGCAACAATCCAGATGCAGTCACACCTCAGCTGTGTGCCACCTGCTTTGTGCCATGATCCCTGTGTGTAAAAGACCCAACCAACATGGCTCTTTGTGGGAGCCATCACACCTTGCATATACAAGTTGACTTTGTTTTTCACTGTCACCCCCAGGGCACTTGTTGCTTCCCACTTTTCTCCCTCTCATTATGTCAGTTTCTTCTACCTCCTTTCCAGATGTGCTAGTTGGCAGTTTTCTGAAATGAATCTTGTTCTCTGCTCAGGTTTTTAATTTCTCTGTGTCCCTCTTTAGTTTTTCTCTGTCCCAACTGATACCACAACTCCTCCATATTTAGTATCATCTGTGAATTTCTACACTGATGGGCCTCATAAAAGACACCTTCAAGTGTGCGACTGTCAATGTAGATCTAACTGCTGAGCTAATTTCCCCTAGGAACTGTTGAGGACTTACTGCAGCAGTTGGGTATTTTGTAATTACAAATTTACAAATTCTGTCTGGAGTGGATAGAGCAAGGGCAAGGTGCTCATTTTTATTGTTTGTTTTAAATAAATGAAACTAGATAAGGGGGCAGTGAAGGGCGCTTATTCTGGCTCTTTTCTCTCCAGGAAGATTAAAATATGTAAATTGCTCAGCTGCTTCTGAAGTGCTGCTAAATGCGGTGATTGTGGAGGGCATGGCATGTTTTACACCAATTAAACCAATGGATTACTTGTGTGAGCATGCAGGCTGAGGAGTCAGTGTGGCCTCATGGATAGGATTCTGGATAATGACTCAGGAGACATGGATTCCCTTCCTGGCCACGGACCTGCTCTGTTATGATAAGACTTGGGCTAGTCATTTCATGTGTGGATTGTAAACTCTTTAGGGCAGTGGCTTATTAGCCAAATTACTGTGTGGACATCAAGAAAACCTTTTTCCAATTGTTTATTCTCTTTTATGTTTTGTCCGCAGCAAGACAGAGTTGACATTTACTGTGTCCTGGAGAAAGTATTACAGCAGGACACCGGGGCCCTAGAGAGTAGTCTACTGAACGAAATAATAACCCTGGCCTCAGACGACATAAGAGAGACTCAGGTAAGTTAGTTCTCCCGAGATACTAATCAAAGGATCCAAAGCTTTAACTAATTAAAACTCTCTTTTTTGGGGGGTAAACTATATACTGAAACGAAAATGTATTCTCCTGTTAGAGGCCCACACCTTCCTCCAGACCAAAGCCCAGGTCCTAGACAGCACTTGTGCACATGCATAGGATGGGAGAACTCACATGCGAAAGTTACACATGTGCTTAAGTGCTTTGCAGGATCAGGACCCAAGATACATGATATCAGACACAGAGAGAGGCCTATGGTTTCTTAACGAGCAAGTCTTTCCCGAAGTCTACTAGGGATTTCATTATTGATCCTGATGTTATGTGGAAGGCGCTCTGATACTATAGCGATAAGTGGCAGTATAAAGCCCCAAGACAGACAGAATCTGAGCTATCTCCAAAAGAAGCAGCATTGGATTTAGAATATAGTTTGCCAGCAGGAAAACTCATGGAAAAATCCCTCTCTTGTTCCAAAGGAAGTCAGCCTCCTTTTGGGGGACAGTTTATTCCAGGAAAGCTCTCTGAATATCTTGAAGCCGCCCAGTCTGTGTCTCACTACCTCCTCAGGGAAGAGCAGGGGAAAATATCATATGACATCCACCACAAGTAGCTAATAGTAAATAGTCTAACTAGCAGCTTGCAAGGAACTCAAAGGCTGAAAATTGTTTAGCCAAATGACTCGATGAATATTTATGACTAATGACTCTATCCACAGAAAGTTGGGAGGGTTCATTCACAACTTATGCACAGAAATAAGGACTTGACTCATATAAACAACTCTGGCTAGTGCAACCGGCTTCAGTCACCTCAGTCTCTCTCTCTCTCTCTCTCTCTCTCTGTTTTTTTTTTTTTTAGGAAGCAACAAATGAACTAAAAGTGGCAGCTAGCAACACCTTAGTGACCCTGGCACGCTGCTATTTCTATGAGGTGATGTCTGAGCTGCAGTGTCATCTGAAACTACTGGAGAAGCCTGAAGAGTATATTTTCATTACGCTGGGCAACCTGTCATCAGCTTATGGTATGGTAACTTCCATCTTTTGTTTCAAAGTTATTGTCTTTCATTTAAGGACAGGGGATTACACTCTCTACCTAAAAATGTTACAGCTAAACAGAGCTCTGTTTGCGTGTGTGCATGTGTGTGTGTCTGGGGAGAGACACAAGATTAACTGCTGTTGCTAGTTCTTGGCTTCCAGATCATGAGCTATCCAGACGGAGGTGCAAGCTCTAACTTATGCCCCTGACTGAAGTTCCTTGAGGTTGGGAATGAGTGGAAGATCAGGTCTAGTGGACCTCTTCTCCACCCCACTTCCCATCCTGCCCCAGTGCTCTCTCCCCTTACTCTGGGAGTGAGTTGGGCATCGGGCACAGCTGTACCCTGGTAGAGGATTCCCCTCTTCAGGGTGAATCCCCCACTGGCTTTCAATGGCTGCTTTAAAGCCATTCTGCTCTGCTTACGCAGCATAAAATGGCCTAGGAGCCCATAGCATCCTGCCCCACGGTGTTTCTAAGTGTATTGTAAGAAGGCAGAGAGCAGCTGATTATCTTTCTTCCTTCTCTTCTGGCCTTTTTCTGCAGCACTTAAGTGTATCCCATATGTGGGAAGGACCCTGAACGCCATGTTCTCCATGCTGGGGTTAGTCCAGGACAGCAGGCTGAGACAAGCATTTTGTGGTGGTAAGTGCAGCACTTACTGTAGTGCCCAAAATGGATATTGAGGGGGTCTTGGTACAGATTGAAGTGACTGACCAAGTTTGCAAACAGGCCCTGAACTGTGCTCCCTGCCCTGGATTGCACCAGGTGCTGCGTTCCTTGGCTGCCGTGGCACTCAGTGAAATTGAGAGTGCTCCGTACTTTGCAGGAGGTGCTGAGCATTTGTAAGTTCAGGCCCTTTATGACTCATGGATATAATTTAAAATAAACAGACACAAAGGCTGACACTGCCCATCTGCCAGGAGGCTCCTGGGGGAGGAGGTGAAGGGAGCAGATTTCATTACCGTACATTTAAAAAGCCCCTATTTTCCACTCCTCCACCCATTCTCTCCCCTTAGTTTCTTTATCATCATCTCCTTTCACCCTCTTTCTCTGTCTTCTCTTCCTCTCCACTTCTCTCTTCCTTTGCTTTTCAGGTGATGCTCAGTAAGGGGTTAATCCTGTGCCTTTGAGGTAAATGGGAATTTTGCCATCAACTTCCTAGAGAACAGGATTGGGCCCTAATTCTTCTTAGCAAGGACACTAGATACACCTACTTTTAGGGCAAAGTGCTCCCCAATACCTTCAAATCCCAGTAAAGCCAATGGATGTTAGGGGCACTGAACATCTTTCAGACAAACTGTAACTCAAGATGAAATCATACAGTGTTAGGGTTAAATAAACAATAACTGCAGAGGTCGCGAGTCATTCAGAGGAGAGCTGGTTGAAATATTTTTATTTTTAATTATATTTTCCATAATTTTTCTTTCCAAATTTGATGAAAAACAAACCTGAAAAATGTCAATGACAATTTTGATCAGGAAGTGTGCATCCAGGGTTTTGGAGCAGCTAAAGAGGTGGCTGAATTTTTTTGATTTTTGAAAAATATAAATGATTTTTATACTTTGCAATTTTGAAGAAAAAAAAAACCTATCAGTAAAGATTTTTCATTGAATTTAAACTGCTTTTTCAACCAGCTCTAATTAAGAGGTAACAAGGAAGGGAGAAAAAAATTGCCTTCAAATGATGGTAATTGAAAAAAGATTGAGAGATATGCAAATTTAAAAGCCTTTTCAGAAACAAGACATGGAATGGGGGGAAGAGAAATAGCTCAAAATTGATGTGGGATTTCAGCGTGTAGTCCTGAACTAAGCAGTAGCTGCCATGGAATTGTAATAAACTTTAGGCCTGGGTGAGTTCACTGATAAAGCAACTTCTCCTCGTTACTAATATGTCCTTTTCACATTGCCTGTCTTCTCTCCTTCCATGCAGTTCTGGAAAAATGGTCAAGGGCAATCAATCTATTTTTGACTACCTGGGGTAAGAACACATTCCCCAGCATGGGTACATTGCGATTCTTCGATAGAATTCTTCCATTCTATTGTTATGTGACCAGCAACTGGCTGAAATGTGAGGAGCTGCAGGTGAGAATTGCTGGCTTTCTAAACCTTTAGCAGAAATTGTCATGTTAAATTCTATGTATCTGTCACTCTCTGTGATGATGGCATTTAATGGTAGGTCCTTTTGGATGGAACAGAGTGTCATGTAAAACATCTAAAACCCATATATTTATAATGTCACCACATCATGGAAATTCTGTCTGTACACAGTGTACATAGCTTCTAGTTTTATGCACCTAATGTGCAGATGAACACGGGATAGTGGGCTAAATTAATTCCTGGTATAAATCCATTCAGCCCCAGTGGAATTACAGCAGTTTTGAGTTGGCTGAGAATGCATACTAATCTGGGGAATATTTTACCTGGTATAGTTGTGAGGTGCATTAGAATATAATCCTGAAACCAACCCTACGAATCCCGGTTCTTTACCAGGAAATATTGAGATAGGGCCGTTCCTACAGTGGAACAAGGGAAGTTGCACTCATTAGAAATAGAAAAGGTGTGCCCATTGGATGATATTGAATGAATTCTTAGGAACATAAATTCTGTATCTCATCTATGCAGCTCAAGCAGGCCATCATCAAAGCCCTTGGTCCCATGATGAGCCTCCTGCTACACAAAGAGGAGCATCACGATCGGGTATTTGAACTGATCCCATGGCTCCTTGAGCAATATAAGGAGGACATTGATGTTTTTCACGTCACCAAGGTGAGGTACCACTCATTAAGGTAACTGTCTATGCGTGTGCATGTATGAACTGCATGAGGAATTTGCTGCCAGTGGGGTTTCCTGGTCTAGACAGTGACTTGTTAGATAATAAATATCCACACGAGTTCTGGGTTTATGCACATGGTGACCCAGGCAACAAGATTTGTAGGTAAATGCCTCTTATGAAAAGCATCCTCTGTTTCCTGGGGAGGATGATAAGGAGATGATAAACAAAACACCTGCCCCACTCGCCAACAAGATACTCCCTCCTTGTGATTTCCCAGTACATCCTGTCAACTCTGTGTCTCTCTTTTAGATCATAAGCTCCTCAGAGCAGGGGCTGCCATATGTTGTCTCTGGTCAGTACCAAACCAACTGTCAGTGGTTGAAAATTAATACTAAGGAGGCTTGAGGGTGATTGCTTTGGCTTATATAACTAGATCGATATAAAAGCATTGCCTGTCTATTTCATCTACCGTTCTATGCAGTGCTGTTGTAGCCATGTTGGTCCCAAGATATTAGAGTGAGAAGGTGGGTGAGATAATCTAATTAAAGATATTGTCTCACTCCCCTTGTCTCTCTATTTCATCTACCTCAGTACCACATGAGCAAGAAGTAATGGGCCATATTCTGTCTTCAGTGGGGCTACACAGTTGTAAATGAAGTCATGAGACCAGCTATAACTTCTTGGTAGTGATATTTACTCACCATCTCTGTTGGTTGAAGCTTTCTGGTACAGAGTATGTGGTCACTTTTGGGGTTGAAATACCCATGATTTGGAGGGAACCAATGCATCATGGACTTGTTTGATAGCATCAGGGCACTACACAACTGCTTAAACATAGTCAAATATGTAGATGGCATCAGAGACATTCTGGAAGCTTCAAGCAGCAAAGGAGAAAAGTGTTTAGATGCAGGAAGGAATTAGATTTTCATCTTTTTTATCAATAACCTGGCAGAGGACATAAACTCATCACTGATAAAGTTGGCAGATGAGATAAAAATTGGGAAGTGGTAAATAATGGAGAGGACAGCTCACTGATTCAGAGTGATCTAGATCACTTGGTAAACTGGGCGCAAACAGGTGCATTTAAATACGGCTGAATGTAAATGTATGCATCTAGGCACAAAGAATTTAGGCCATACATAACATGATGGCGGATGCTGTTCTGGGAAGCAGTGACTCTGAAAAAGATTTTGGGGGTCATGATGAATAATCAGCTGAACACGAACTCATGCTGTGGCCAAAAAAGCTAAAGCTGGGATGCATAAAAAGGGGAATCTCAAGTAGGAGTACAGTGGTTATTTTACCTCTAAATCTGGCACTTGTGTGACTACTGTTGGAATACTGTGTCCAGTTCTAGTGCCTACAATTCAAAAAGGGTGTTGATAAATTGGAGAGGATATTGACAGAAGAGCCACAGTGATTAAAGGATTAGAAAACATGCCTTATAGTGGTAGAATCAAGGAACTAAATCTATTTAGTTTAACAAACAGACAGTAAAAGGGTGTGTGATGGGGTTTACCTACCCCGCATTGGTTCAGCAGGGGTTAATCATACTTTGTGGGCCGAGGAGGCCATGCCCCCCCATCTCTGCTGGGCATGCTTCAGCTGGAACCAGGATATGAAAGAGCCGCTCAGCTCAGGCTGAGATGACTGCCGAAGGGAGCAGAGGTGCATTGCAGGCTCCCGCAGAGAGACTGCCAGAGCTCCAGGATTCAGAGGCCAGCCAGACTGTGGCTGCAACCGACCCCCAGCCACCCAGTGCCAGAGATGGAGGAGAGACCACAGAATCCCGGAGACTACCAGCTGCGGAAGAACGGGTGGGAAGTAGCCTAGGTGGACTAAGCACTGATCCAGTTGAGGTACCGGGCTTTGACTCGGCATGTTTTGGAAGGATCCCCGCTGAGTTGGAGGCAGATACCGGCAAGACAGGGCCCTGGGCTGGGACCTGTGGAATAGGTAGGAGCCAGTAGAGAAGGGCTGGCCTAGGCAACACTTCCCTGCCGCAAAAGGTGGTTCTATTGACTCTGGCCACTAGGCCGCATTGCCCTGCTGCCAAGGGCGGTTCCATTGTCTCTGGCCACTAGGCTGCACTGCCCTACCGCGAGAGGTGGTTCTATTGACTTTGGCCACTAGGCCGCACTGCCATACCTAGAAGGGCAGCTCTAGTGACTCGTGCTGTTGGGCCGTGGACCCTCACCGAAGGGCTGCTGCACTGATCCCGACCATTAGGCTATGCTGCCCTAGGAGCCAGGACTGCTGCGGTGACTAGGGAGACTAGGCCAGTGGGGCCACCCCGAATCTACTTCAATTCCTCCACAACCTGGTACCAACCTGACGGGGTGGACCTGTCCTGTAACAGGGTGACTTAATTACAGTCTATAATATCTTACACGAGGGACTCATGTTTTATAATGGGCTCTTCAGTCTAGCAGAGAAAGGTGTAACTTGATCCAATGGCTAGAAACTGAAGCTAGACACATTCAGACTGGAAATATGGCGTACATTTTTAATGGTGAGATAATTAACCATTAGAACCATTTACCAAGGGCCGAGGCGGATTCTCCCTCACTGACAGTTTTTAAATTGAGATTGGGATGTTTTTCTAAAAGCTCTGCTCTGGGAATTATTCTGGGCAAGGTCTATGGCCTGTGTTGTACCGGAGGTCAGACTAGACAATGGCAATAATCCGTTCCAGCCTTGGAATCTACGAATCCCCTGAAGCTGCTTCAGTCACTACATATTGCTCCTGTGTGTGCCCACCATCTGACTTTCACCCTCTGTTGCAGAGTCTGAGCCAGCTCTTGGAGGTCTCTTGTGAATATGAGATCCCTCTACCTAAAGAGAAGTTTCAAGCCATCTGCAGTGCTCTGCACAACCAGGTGAGGGGTGGTTTTGCTTGGATCCCTTGAGCTTAGGCACAGCAGATCTGAAGCATATTAACAATCAAAATCTATCGAATGATAGTGCAGAGCCTGGGGACCTCCTCATGCCTTACTGATTTCTGCAGGCTCAGGAGTAAGCAGGTAGCGGTCTCATTTTCTTAGCTAATATCCAGCTCAGTTTGTAAAGCAATTTCACCATAAGCCTATTATCAGGGGGAGTCAGAGTTGTATAGTAAAAACTGTGGCTGTGTCTTGATTAGATCAGCTCTGCTGCTCAAAACCCTTTAGCTTCTCTTATCTAATGTATTGGTCATTGTGTTTGATTCTTGCTGTGCATTCAGTACCATCTACCTGGGGTTCAGACCTCTATTTGGACAAGTAGGAAGTGGAAGCTTAGAAATTAATTGAACGTTTTCTTTTCAATTGCTTCTGATTAGTTTTTCTTTGACCATTTCCCTTCTTCCCACAGATCTGTTCTCAAGCTAAGCCGCTCAGCACGGAAAATCATGCAGAGCTGTTCAATTGTGTAGTTCTGCTAGGTAAGGGGAAGATACTCTGAGTTACACAGTGGTTTCCTTGTAACTTCCTTTGTCAGGTATGGTAAGAATAAGAGTTCTGTTGTCAGTGAGGACGTGATTTGTTCCCTTGCAGCCCGTTCTTCTCCTGATGATCTGATAGCATTTTTGCACTCGCAGCTGGAGATTGAGAATGAGGCTGTTCGTGTGGCCTCTTTGAATCTGCTCAGTACTATTGTTGGTGCCAACTGTAAGTAACACAGGAGCAACTGTGCCAGCTGCCCTCTTGGCCGACATGCTGAGGGTTGAGTTGGGGACATCCAGAGCAGGGCCGGCTTTAGGAAGTGCTGGGCCCGATTCGTGGGGCTTGTATTCACCAGGTGGCGCTCCGAGTCTTCGGCGGCGGGTCCTTCACTCACTCCGGGTCTTCGGCAGCACTTCGGCGGCGGGTCCTTCACTCGCTCCGGGTCTTCGGCAGCACTTCGGCGGCGGCTCCTTCACGTGCCGCCGAAGAGCCGGAGGGAGTGAAGGACCCGCTGCCGAAGTGCCGCCAAAGACCCGGAGCGCCGCTGGGTGAATAAAAATTAAAAAGGCCACTGGGCACGGGGCCCTGTTAGGCGTGGGGTGCGGGGCTCTCTTAGGCACGGGGCCCGATTCAGGAGAATCGGGGGAATCGGCCTAAAGCCGGCCCTGATCCAGAGCTAAAAGCATGAGCTACTATAGATTGAGCTAAAGAACCAAGGCTTTGTAGGCACGGCAGGGCTGTAACAGACTCATCGCCTCTGCAAATGGGGCACAGAGTCTCTATAACACACAGTCACCAGTGGTTTGGATCTCCACTAAGGGACCAAATGCTGCCCTAAGTTACCCACCTATGGCCACCCAGAAATCAACAGGTTCAACTAAGTGCTGAATGTAGCCCAAGATATTTTTCAACTTCAAATACAGAAGTTAACTTGGGGCTAATGCATGTTAACAATAATCAGATAAAAATAAAATAGGACTCCTGACTCGATATTCGTCAGTATTATACACTATAGATTAGATTCTGAGTTCTGTTATACTGGTGTAAACACAGATTAACTTCAGTGACCTCAGTCTATCTAACGCTTTTATAATATTTCCATCATGGTAGTATGATGGCACTCTTTATAGAAATGGAATTACTTTAGATTTACACTGGTGTAACTGAGACCAGAGTCTGGTCCTATGTTTTTCCCACTGATTCTGTAGATGAGAGAAGCTCGGTACTATTCTTAAATAGGGCCCTTTGAAATCCAGGATTAATTCCAATGTGGAAAGTGAGTGAGTGGAACAAAGAAGTACTGTACACCTCTCCTTATCTTTCAGTGCCCGAGACAAGAGTTAAAAAGTTTCTGATTGTGAAGGCAGTGAAATCCACGTTCAGTGATCAGAATGCTAAGGTAAGATTGTGTGTGGAGCAGTGAAATATTTCAATTTTTTTCAATGCTATAGGATGAATGGATATCTGCGTGGAGCTTTCATTCAGATCCAGAGGAGAGACTGCAGACTAGAGAAGGCATATCATTCTCCTGCCAGTGTTAAATGTATCCACGTTTATAATCTAAGGAGATAAACTCAAAAGCATAAGGAGTCTCATATCCTATCTCCTATTTCAGGCAGAAGGGATAACAATAACTCTTGTGTGTAATCTCTACTCTTGCAGGTGAGGAAGGCAGTTCTTCATTTCATCAGGAAGCTGCTCAGTTCAGGAAGTGTGGAGAATTGTGCAGAATGGGATATGGTAGCATATGTTTTCCGCGAGTTCAGTGTGTCCACCAGCAAACTGGTAAGGAGAGTTCTTAACACTTAGGACTTGGTCCTACCATACTTGCATGCTGATTGCTCCCCTTGCCTTCTGTGGGAGTTTTGACTCAAGGACATGAATGATTAGAGCCAGAATCTGATCAGTTATATTGGTGTAAAGTCAAGGTAACTCCACTGACTTTAGTGGCATTACTCTGGATTTATACTAGTGTAACAGAGATCAGAATCTCACACTGGGTATTTACATCTAACAGAGTTATCTAGGTTACTCAAACCTCTGATGAGACATTGAAAATTCTGAAAACACCATTTTTCAGTGAAATGTTCTTGTACAAGGAAGTACATCTTTTTGTTTTAAATAGACTCTCCAGAGAACATAATGATGCCCAATTCTGTGGCTGTTGAAGCATACATAAACTATCAGCAAAACACCGAGGTTATGCAGGCTGCATCCCAGACTGTCAGGAGCCTGGAAAAGCTTGCTGCATATTTCCCTCACTACATACTCTACTCTACATGTACTAGTTTAAAAATATCTTCAATCCGTATTTCTATCCATGGACACAGCCAGGGGCTCCAGACACTTTGTGCTCCATGACTGGATCCATGATATGTATTAACATAAACAGTTAAACTTTACAGTAAGTTGTTGATAGAATCACACTATTTCACTAGGAGGGTGGTGAAGCACTGGAATGCTTTACCTAGGGAGGTGGTGGAATCTCCTTCCTTGGAGGTTTATAAGGCCCGGCTTGACAAAGCCCTAGCTGGGATGATTTAGTTGGGAATTGGTCCTGCTTTGAGCAGGGGGTTGGACTAGATGACCTCCTGAGGTCCCTTCCAACCCTGATATTCTATGATTCTATGACACTCACTACACACAGAATGACCAAGCTGGTTGGGGCATCAGAACAAACAGAGTGGATCCCCCTGGTTCTGCATATTTATTTCCACTGGGCGGGGTCTGAATGTTTTTCCTCAGAGATAAAAAGATGAAACAGTTTTTCAAATTTAAAAAAATTTAACACTGTTGGGGAAACTCTTTTGTGTTCAGTGAATCATTCCCTTCGCTTTAGGGTTTTCCTAAGCCTGGGATCTGACCCACCAGTTAGGAGTTTCTATTATTCTCTTTCCTTCAGACGTTTGTGCACTTCCAGTGCAATATAAAAGCAGGCATAGGTCAATGTTCAAGATGGCTTCGTAAGAGAAGGACACTGATTCTATAGCCAGTGTCTTACTACTAGCTCATAAGTTCTATATCGCTATCTTACAGCAGGGTACAACACTTCTCACCCAGGCTATTGAGGAAGAAAGCACTATCCAAACCCTGTGCATTGACATCCTGCAATGTCTGGACACCTCAGTCAGTGGAATGACCCAAGTAAGTGACCTGTTGCTACTGCTTCTTGAAATAGGGACGTTCTTCCTTACGTTCCTTGTACCTCTCCACAAGGAAGCTTTTTGTACAGTCAGCATAATGGAGGAACAGCATGTCAAATTCATGTCAGGGATGGTGTGACCCCTTCATCATGGAGTAAGTGGTTCACATTAGAGAAAAGATATAAAGCAACTTAACTGGAAGGAATCATGTTGCAGAGATCTTCTCTTAATTCTTTCCACTGTCTGAACCCCCCCTTCTGAAATTTAGATTTGGTGATCCTGGATTTGAACAGATATTGGGGCTGGGGCTGTGCCTTACATAGGTCTGTAAAGTTCTGGGTGAGTTTATGGTGCTATCTAAATAGCTCCATAATGCTCTAATGCAGGGAAAGAGGATTCACCAAACAAGGCAGTGTATTTAAAAGACAGAGTGCGGGGGCACCGGACAGGTAGAGTGAGATGATGGGGAGAGAGAGATGAGGTGATAGGTTAGGGAAGGGTCAGTGAGGAATAAAAGGAGAAGCTACATGACAGGGAGGGATTCAGACAGCAGGATACTGGAGGTGGGGGAATGGAAATAGCTATGTACTGAACAGTCTCGCTCTTCTCTGCAGGTGTTATGGCCAAGGCTGCTGGAGTATGTGGTGCCAGCTCAGTACACTGGTACTTTGAAGCCTCTCTGCAGATGCCTTAGGGAACTGGTTGAGAAAAAGCAGCAGGAAGGAGAAGAAGCTGCTTGCCTCGACTACAGTGGACCAGGTTTATAACAGAAACTCTTTCATTTATTCTCTCCAGGCACACTATGAAATGAACAGGTTCAGTCTGCTCCAGTTCTCTCGTCTGCAATCAGGAGGCTAAAATGAATGAGGGATGGTCTTGTGATTACAACATGGCCATGGGAGGGAGCTAGGAAACGGGGGTTCTGTTCGCAGCTTGCCACCAAAATTCTGATGTGATCTTGGGGGAAATCACTTGATCTTTCTCTCTCAGCTTCCCCACCTGTGAAATGAAGGAGTAATTAATGCCAACCTCATAGAGGTGCTGTGAGGCGGAATTCATTCATGTTTGTAAAGCATTTTGAGATGCTCAGACTGAAAGCACTATGGAAATGCAAATTATTATCAGCTGTATTCAACATTGGTGGGCACGTTGGAAATGGATAGGTGAATAACATCAGCAGGACTCAGGTATCAGGGGGTAGCCGTGTTAGTCTGTATCTACAAAAACAACAAGGAGTCTGGTGGCACCTTAAAGACTAACCGATTTATTTGGGCATAAGCTTTCGTGGGTAAAAAAACCTCACTTCTTCAGATGCATAGAGTGAAAGTTACAGATGCAGGCATTATATACTGACACATGGAGAGAAGGGAGTTTCTTCGCAAG
The DNA here is from genome assembly GCF_028017835.1 of Emys orbicularis. Classification (NCBI taxonomy): domain Eukaryota; kingdom Metazoa; phylum Chordata; order Testudines; family Emydidae; genus Emys; species Emys orbicularis. The sequence continues at coordinate 65,448 of NW_027045122.1, read as the reverse complement.
TGGAGAACCAGTGTTGACAGGGCCAATTCAATCAGGGTGGATGTAGTCCACTCCCAATAATAGATGAGGAGGTGTCAATTCCAGGAGAGGAAAAGCTGCTTCTGTAATGAGCCAGCCAGCTGGCTGGAATTGACACCTCCTCATCTATTATTGGGAGTGGACTACATCCACCCTGATTGAATTGGCCCTGTCAACACTGGTTCTCCACTTGCGAAGTAACTCCCTGCTCTCCATGTGTCAGTATATAATGCCTGCATCTGTAACTTTCACTCTATGCATCCGAAGAAGTGAGGTTTTTACCCACAAAAGCTTATGCCCAAATAAATCGGTTAGTCTTTAAGGTGCCACCAGACTCCTTGTTGTATCAGCAGGACTCTCTGCAAAACCTGGCATAATTAATGATAGTCTGTTTCTTTCCCTAGTGAAACTCCCTACACCCCAGGGGCTGCTGGCACGACTCCTGGTGAGTAGACCATGAGAAATGTGAAGTGGGACAGTTAACTATAAAAATCAGTTTTATAGCTAGATGCTTATAGACAGGCTGAGGAATGTGTATGATTGGATCTCCCTCTCTCCGCCCTCTCCTGAGACACACTGTTCTGCATCCTCATACTAGCTAGAATGCTTTCTTCTTCAGGACAACACTGCAGTAGAAGCAACAACTCTATTGTATGGTCTCCACAATGAGAGAGTCTGAACTATTCCCTCCTTCAGGAACAAACTGGTATTGTGCTGACAAAACTTAGCCTGTCCTTTCTCTCTCATTGACAGGTAGTAGCCTCATCCCCTTATGAAAGAGAAGGACATGGATGTGCTGCCTTGCAATTACTTGAGGCCCTGCACCACAATATCCATGAAGCAGTGGGTGAGATGTGGGTACTAAATATCCCACCTCTGCTGCAGTACATTGAAGGTAAAGTGCTAGTTAGTAGGAGTGCGGTCCATGGAGAATAGAAGGGAAGCCACAAAATGCAGCTTCGTATTGACATGTGTTGTGCCATTCCTGCTGCAGTACATGGGAACAGTGGGGAATTGAAATTGGGCTTCTAGGCCCTCACTTTTCCTTCACCTGGATAACTGTGAACCACTGGGGTAAATCCAGAGTTTAACCACTGAGGCCAATTCAATCAGGGCAGAATCAGGCCAGGAAGGTTTCAGCTGAATGGAAATTTTACAGCAGTTCCCCCCACACCTTTGCTAGGTTATTAGTTGGGAAGGTGAATACACATGAAGCTGGAGGTTAGTGAAATATTTTGGAGTTACATATATAGTCTGATTTTGGAAACTGAATTTTTCTGAAAATTAAACCCCATGTTTACTTTCAAGGGTGATTCAATTAAAAAACCCAGAGTTTTTCTTTCTGTAAGGAAACCCGAGCCATAAAAGCTAGGTTGGCCAAGTGGGTGCCCTTTGTAGAATCTAGGTATTATGGGCCTAAAAATGTCTTTCACCAATTTTACAGTGGTATGAATCTATTGACCTCTGTGGAAAAAACCCTTCAGTCAGTGTAGGCCAAGGGTAGGCAACCTATGGCACGCGTGCCAAAGGCGGCACGCGAGCTGATTTTCAGTGGCACTCACACTGCCTGGGTCCTGGCCACTGGTCCAGGGGGCTCTGCATTTTAATTTAATTTTAAATGAAGCTTCTTAAACATTTTAAAAACCTTATTTACTTTACATACAACAATAGTTATATATTATAGACTTATAGAAAGAGACCTTCTTAAAACGTTAAAATGTATTACTGGCATGCGAATCCTTAAATCCGAGTGAATAAATGAAGACTCGGCACACCACTTCTGAAAGGTTGCCGACCCCTGGTGTCGGCTTTGTCTACACTATGGGGTTATGCCAGCAGAGCTCCAATGACGTAGCTGTGCCAGTACAGTCTCTGTGGAGTATGACAGACCCTATGTGGAGCACAAACCCGATATCTTTCTGAGGAACATCAGACCCCAAAATGTTCAAGTGGGTTTGATATTCAAAAAAAGATTTAAGAAATGAGCTGTATCTTCCCTAGTTGTTGTTGCTGTACAGAGTCCCCAGTACTACATTGTGCCGACATTAAAGAAGGGTAGGTTAGAGCTGGACATTCAGAAGCAGGGCCAGATTCTCAGCTGATGTAAATCAGTATAATTCCATTGACTTCAGTGAAGCTACACTGATTTACATCACGTTAGGATCAAGTCCAGAATCTCTTATTATGCAGGAAAAGTTTGTATTCACATTAAACCCAGTCTTCTGATGTGCTGAACAGTTTTGTGATGTGCTAAGCACCCTCAGCTCCCATTAAAGTCAACAGGAATTGGGAGTGCTCAGCATCTCACTCCTGGTGGGTTGACTGACCCTGAATAAAAATGCCAGCAGGGTACATAACATGATACTTTCTGTTGGTCCAACAAAGAACGTTGGCGTAGGTCCCATTTAGCCTTGAAAGCCCAGGTATGTTACAGCTTGGCAGACCAGGAGTTTTAGAAGGACTGATTGCAAAGGAGATACCTGGGACGACTCTTCTTGCTAACCTAGGTGACGTTATTGTTTTGCCTCCTGCTTTATAGGAAACACAGAGAATTCCCTGGACCATGAACGGTGGGAGCACATGCTGCTTCAGGTACAAGATGACTTTCAGCTGTATTGTCACAGCCCTCCCTCTACCCTCCAAATGTATCAGCTGGGGAAAGAATAATGATAAATTATTCATTATAAGCAGAGCTGGTCAAACCATTTCATTTGCAACTTTTGTTCATTGAAAAATGGCCTTTTTTATTTTCATGGGACATTTTCAAATTTTTCAGTTTTTTTTTTTTTTTTACACAAAACAAAGCAACCCCAACCCAAATAGAAAAGGTTTAGTTTTTTGAAACTGAAGTTGATTTGGGTTTTTTTTTTTTCCCAGTTGCTTTCCTGTTTGTCTCCTCCCCCCTCCGGCTTTTTCAGTCACAAAGTGGAAGAGGGGAAAACAGGCATGGGGACGAGGGATAAAGGGAAGGAAAGAGGGAAAACAAAGAATTGAATAATGGTCATTTTTGATTTTGAAAAGCAAAATATTTTTTGTTTTTTCACTTTTCATTTGTGTGTTGAAAAATCAAGGAAACAAAAAAATCCCACTTGTTTTGTGAAATGGACTTACTATTGTTCAACCAGCTCTAGTTATAAATAACTCTGTATTACCACTGGGAACAACACAAAACTTAACCAGAAAACCAGCATGCTAATGGTGCTAATGCATCACTGGGGGACATTTAAAGGATTCTTTTTTTCTATTTGCCACTCAAAAGAAAATTTGCTCTGAGAAACCCAAAAAGTAAAAGAGACAAGAGAAGGTTTGGTGACCGTATGTCATGGAGAAGCCTTTCTGGTCAGAAAGAGCTCTTTACAGCCTCGTGTAAATCCAGACAAGGAACATTTTTATGGCGAGCGCTGAAAATGAAAGGAAAGGACCTAGTGACAAATAAGCCCCAGAAGGTTTGGAGTTCCATTTGGGGTTGGATTACACTCTAGAATTTCCCATTCCAGATCCAACCTCATTTGAAATTCTTTGGGCTAAAAAATCAAAGAAGATTAGGTTCTCTTGTGAGGTTTCTGATATTTTCTGGCTGCTGTTCAAAATTCGGGCCTGAAACAGCAAAGTGCTGAGAGTTACTAACCTCTTGCTGACTTCAATGGGAGTTGAGGGTGTGACCCCAGGTCCTTTGGGTACCCAGTGGCAGAGGCCACAGGAGTGCATAGGATTACCAGGATTCTCTGGATCTGATCTCCATATAATCAAAGGGTGTCATGTAAAGCCTTTACTGGATACCTGTGCCACACGGATCATCATAATCATTGCACAGTGACTGGATGGATAATATATAAGGTGTTATGGTTGTATACTGAAAGTTATGCTTTTAAGGTCTGTGAGTTGGGGCTGGTCACCAGAAAGTGATCAATAAGTTTCTTTCAGGCAGGAGATGCTTATCTGCCTGAATGGCTGTATGTAGATGAGTAATTCTTCACAGTGGATGCTAATCAATAGAGCAACATTCTAATCAAGTGATTGCAAAGTCTCCAGAGGAGATTCGATACAAGAAAAACAAACAAACAATAGGGGGTACCCTGTTTACAAGTGAAGACAATGGATGCTTGGAACTATATCTAGAGGTCCAGAGGTATCCTGTACCAGGTATCCTTCACCTATTGGACGAACTGCCAGCTGGCTTGTCTTATGAATGGAGGATCACATTTGGTTTGGGTGTTTCATGCTGGGAGAGAGATTTGGGGGAGCTATCCTTTGTGAGACAGGGGAATGTTTGGTTATCTAAGTTTAAGCTCTAGAAGTATGTTATGATTTTATTTTTATGTAACCATTTGTTTACATTAATTTTACTTGTTGCTTCTCAAATCTCTGATCTTTGTGAATTAAACTCTACTTGTTTTCACTATAAACGTATCTAAGTGAAGTGTAGTTGTTTTCACTCTAAACGTATCTAAGTGTGTTAAATGGAGCGGTGATGCTGAGGTGACACCGGTGACGTGGTGTGTAGCAAACCTATGAATTCTGTGAGTGTCCAATGGAACAGGGGCTGGACATTCTGGGGCTGCACAGAGGGCTCGGCGGTTGGAGTGTACCAATTGCTTATCTGTAGAAGGACAGTGGAGCTGGATGGGGTGAGAAGGGTGTGCTTGTGTTTCCTGTGGCTGGCAGAGTCAGGAGCTGACACCTGGCAGGCACAGAGAAGGCTTCCTCCTGCTAAGGGCAGGTGGTAGTGAGGTACCTCACAATCCTGGGGACCCTCGGGAGGTGGCATAAAGGGTCCATAACACTTCAGAGAAGGTTCCTGGTCCTTCATAGTCCAGGGCCCTTTGTTCAAAATTTATTAGACCTATTCTCCATCCACTATAAAATCACTCCTCAATGGTCAGAGTTCTTGGCTCCATCTCATTCTCCAATTCACTGTCTATCTGGGTTTGAAGACTGAGAGGAATCATCAGGCAAAGGTTAAAGAACAACAGGCAGAGGAAGTCTGGGTTGTTGATGTTTATAGTTCTCAATCGGGAAATAATCTTCCCATGACACCTGAATATTGGAAAGTTTACAACAGAGAACGAGGAAGAAAAAAAACACCAAACAAACAAACAAACAAACCCCACAACAACCCCCAAATTCTTGCAATTAACCATCTGCTTTAACTCTTGTTTTACACTCAGTTCCTAAGAACATCTCTGGAGATGATAGGCGACAGTGCCTGGAGCACCCAGATAAGCCTTGAGTTGAGCCAGCAGATGGCCGGCTATGCCAGCCCCTCCAAAGAGAAGGTTTGTTATCTGTTAAGGCTTAGTTTCTAGTTAATTTCCCTTGAAATTCTGATTGGGGGGCAGCATAAGGCTTCTCTCAAGGCTTCATTACTTTATATTTTATTCTGCATATAAAATTTGTTTTTACTTGTTCCCTGCTCTCTTGCCCCCGCCTGCCCTTCCAATATTTGCTTGGACAGGCTGCTTGTCTGTACTGCATTGTTGGTTCTCTGGCTGGGCTAGATGATGGGATGTTTCTGCAGTATGGATGCTTGGACTTGGCTATCTTGTTCCTTCCTGAGTGTTGCTGAGCTGGGTCTGTACTGACAGGCACGTTGTGTTACTGATATCTCAGGGCTGGTCTCTTTCTTTCAGAGTTTCCTGTATAAGGCGCTAGGAACGTCCTTAGCAGTTTGTCAGGACCTGGTCCATGTTAAAACACAGATTAATACATTTCTGACGACAACAAATTATATGGAAGACCCTGAGAGAGAGGTGAGGACTCTGTTCCTCTCCCCACTTTACCAAGTAATCCCTGAATGCTCCCTGTGAGGCTCAGCTCTGAGTTGGCCTGGGACAGATGCCATTTTGCTTCATATCCTCTTCATTGCTATTTCACTCAGCCCCCGCTGCCCATGTGTCTCAGGCCTGATTGGCACTTTACACCACTTCAGGTGAAAGGAATGGACTCGTGGGGTCTATCAGGCACCTGGTTAGATCCTAACCAGTATTTTTCTTGGGTGACAGGGAGTCATTTCCATCCTCGCATTGTCTGCTGAGAGCCACTTGGACCTCACCTTGAACGCACTTCAGGAGTTTGGGGCTGCAATGAGCAAGGTTAAGATTTCTGGGTTCATCGGCCGCCTGAAGGTAAAGGAGCCAGGGGCTTCTCTCAAACTTTCTCTCCCTCTAAAGCAGGGGCAGCAACCCTGCGGTAGTGTCTGCTCTGGTCAGCTAGCATTGTCCCCCAATGTATGCGTTTTGCGTGATGCCTGCAGTTAAGCAGAGAGGAGCACAATCTGGAGCTGGGGTTCTCTCAAATGATTTTTATCGTCTGATGTCTTTTCCATGTAAGCAACTGATGTAGTTCCCACACATTGTGCATGGGAGGGGCGCTCAAGCCATGAGACATCAGATGATAAAAATCACTTGAGAGAACCCCAGCTCCAGATTGTGCTCCTCTCTGCTTAACTGCAGGCAGTCTGTTGTAAAATGATGGTAGATACACTGGAGGGTAGGGATAGGATACAGAGGGACCTAGACAAATTAGAGGATTGGGCCAAAAGAATCCTGATGAGGTTCAACAAGGACAAGTGCAGAGTCCTGCACTTAGGACGGAAGAATCCCATTCACTGTTACAGACTAGGGACCGAATGGCTAGGAAGCAGTTCTGCAGAAAAGGACCTAGGGGTTACAGTGGATGAGAAGCTGGATATGAGTCAACAATGTGCCCTTGTTGCCAAGAAGGCTAATGGCATTTTGGGCTGTATAAGTAGGGGCATTTCCAGCAGATCGAGGGACGTGATCGTTCCCCTCTATTGGACATTGGTGAGGCCTCATCTGGAGTACTGTGTCCAGTTTTGGGCCCCACATTACAAGAAGGATGTGAAAAATTGGAAAGAGTCCAGCGGAGGGCAACAAAAATGATTAGGGGGCTGGAGCACAAGACTTATGAGGAGAGGCTGAGAGAACTGGGATTGTTTAGTCTGCAGAAGAGAAGAATGAGGGGGGATTTGATAGCTGCTTTCAACTACCTGAAAGGGGGTTCCAAAGAGGATGGATCTAGACTGTTCTCAGTGGTACCTGATGACAGAACAAGGAGTAATGGTCTCAAGTTGCAGTGGGGGAGGTTTAGGTTGGATATTAGGAAAAACTTTTTCACTAGGAGGGTGGTGAAGCATTGGAATGGGTTCCCTATGGAGGTGGTGGAATCTCCTTCCTTAGCGGTTTTTAAGGTCAGGCTTGACAAAGCCCTGGCTGGAATGATTTAGTTGGGAATTGGTCCTGCTTTGAGCAGGGGGTTGGACTAGATGATGTCCTGAGGTCCCTTCCAACCCTGATATTCTATGATTCTAAAACTAGGCAAATATCTAGATGAGTTGATATACCCCTGGAAGACCTCTGCAGACCCTCAGGGGTACACAAGTACCCCTGGTTGAAAACCACTGATCTAAAGGATAGAGCAAGAGACTAGGCCTATGGGCTTCCATTGCTGGCTCTGCATTTACTCACTGTGCAGCCTTAGGCAAGACATTTAGCGCCTGATTTTGTACCCACCAGTGTCAACGACTAAGCTCCCGTGTACTTCATTGCTGTAGGTTCAGCATTTTAGGCTCTCTGTGTCAGAGTGACCCGTGGGAATGATGGAGATACTAATAACTCCCTACCTCACACAGTTATTATATTGCTTAAATACTGTTTGCAAGTGGTTTGAGATCTTTGGCTGAAAAGAGCTTTGCAAGTGCAAACTGCCATTGCTGCTGTGAGCAATTCCTCGGTCAGCAGCAGATCAGAATTCCAAGGCAAAACACAAGAACTTGTCTCTAGTGACGTTTCCGATTGTCTAGGACTACCACCGTGGAAAAAGAGGCAAGACTCGCAGCACCCTGATGCTGACATACAGCAACGTGGCTGTTCATGCTCCAAAAGACCAGCTTCTCTCCCGAGTAGAGGCAGACATCACAGGGAACATCCTTCACCATTACAGAGCCAGTTGTCAGGTAAGAGCTTTTGTGTGATAAGTGTTAGGGGCATTACCCTGAAGTTATAGCATTGCCTCTGAGTTTATAGAGAGAGGGCTTGTATTTTCTAAAACTCTCCTTTGAGCAATAATTTGTCACATAACTCAAATTTAAAACTGTAATGGACGGAACGTGAGCTGTCACATGTTGTATCATTTTTGTTGCTCTTCTTTGTATTTTCTCTAGTTTCTCTATATTCTTCTGAAATTCTGTAGACCACAGCTACACAGTAATTCAGATGCAGTCAGACTCAGGCTATTCAGAATAACACTCTAACTCCCCTAATATGTATGTGTATCTAGCGCTATCTTTCGCTACCCAAGAGAGACTAGTGCTAGCTTGTATTTAGTTGATTTGCTGTCACTCTGTTTCTTGGACACACTACTTCCCTTACCTCTTATCTGTCTTCTTGTTTGTCTGTGTGCTCCTTATTTCTGTTCCCTAGGTGTCTGACTACTGGCACTGACTCTCATCTCCATGCAACCTCTCCACGTCACTTTGCCATTCAATTCTGCCCTGTCTGACTGAGACTCTCATTTAGGCATTGTCAAAAACAGTTGAACCAAACTGATATCTTCTAGTAGTTCACAAATGCAAATATTATGTAGTGTGGCCCCTGATATTGACCGCTGCAAAACACCCCCTCTGGATACATTTCCTGCGTTTTGGAAGATTTAACAATAGTGATTTCTCTCTGCTCCATATTCACCAGCCAGGACATTTTGAGGATGTGTGTTATGTTGGACATACATTGCTAATAGCTGTTTTGCATTTCGTTTTTCAGGTGCTGGGCATCACTGTTACGAACAAGGTAAATTCTAAATAATCTGCTCTCAGGTCTTGCATTTTCTATACACAAGTTGCTTGTTTAAATTGCACAGAGCTTGATTTCCTTGCTACATCAAGCAGGAGTCCTGGCTGCTCTGGTGTAAGTGGACCTGGATTTATTTGATGAACCTGGGTTTCCTTTTCTTCTGAGGTGGGTGCAGAGCTGGGGTCCTCTGCCTTCTGGGGTCTGCAGACACCTCTCTCCTCTCCTGAGGCTAGATTTAATTCCTGATCTTTATCTTCTGGACTCTGGTTCTTCTCTCAGTTTCTCATCCACATCCTCTTGTTTCTCCTTCTGGATTATGTAGGACATGTACCTAAAATTAACCCTCATCCAGAATGTCACGGAGATTAGCTGTGCCATCTTGGAGACCAGAGACTCCCAGGAGTTCGAATTCTCTTACAAACAGGAGCTCCTTGGCTACATGCTGGTGAGTGATTAGGAGCTTTGAGGACTGAAGTACAAAGGAGTTTGTTGTAATGCAATAAGACTGGTTTTCCAGGGAGATGTTATTTTATCCATTGGCTGTGACTGTACTACTGCAGTCTCATGAGCTACCTGCATGGCACCCCGAATGCTGGGTCCACTCTGAGCTCGGCAGAGACACTGACATATTGTGGGCTGTAACTGGAAGGAATGGCTTGTGTCTGGTGAGTTATCTTTTTGTCCTCCGTATAGCCTGCAGATGGCCCTACGGTCCATTTCAGAGGCAGAGAGCCTGCTGAGAACGGTGTCTGTTTATTACAGGTCTGGCATATAGCCCTATTTCAGGGTGTGAGAGGAAGACCTCTCTGCCTTTCAAATCCATTTCCCATTTTTTATGTCCCTATTAATGCATTTCAGGACTTCATTAAAAAGGAACCACTGGATTCCCTGGCATCTCCAATTCGCTACAAGGCAATTCTTGCCATTGGACATCTGAGGTAGGCTATTTTCTGCCATATTTCCTGGCACTGTGATGACTTCTTATTTGTTAATTCATGAGTGTCAGGTTGGGAGCAGTCTGATGCCTGCAGGGTTTGGCTCACATGCTGCTCACCAGCAGAACTTTCATTCTTGAGGGTTCGAATGTGTCCATTTAGAGGTTTGTGCTTGAAAGACACAAGACTGGAGGTTGTGGGGCATGCAGTACAATGGAGGAGAGTTCAGATGGGGAGGGAGGTGTCTGGCTAGCTGGCAGGGGGAAGGAAGCTTGTGGGTTTCTCTAAAAAGGGGACTTGAAGCTTTAGCTTTACTTCTAGATGAGCCAATACTTAATAGAGGTGCAAAGAGGTGCTCAGCTGCAAAGTGAAGGGTTGTTTGCATTTGGGGTTCTAGACTGGGGCACTCTCTAGCCATTGAACCCACTCTTTTACTTGGAGGTGGTACTGAGTCTAATGCATGACTTTTCTCTCTTTCTTCTGCCAGCAAACTCAAACCATCTTTGACCTTGGAGGAAAACCGTGAGCTCCTTGATGAGTGTTTCAAAAGTTTATTTCCCCTTCCTCCCTTGGAGAAGATGAAAGAGGAAGGCAAGACAGCAAAGGATGCTCTGCATATACAGGTACGTGACAACAATTCTCCTCTGGCACCATCCACTGTATTTCTGCCCAGCAGGCACTGGGTAATGGCAGTCACACGTGGCCTCCCTGGCAAGGTTATGGTTAGCTTTCCCCGGCCCACACACACAAATGATCTGTGCTGAGCCTCACTCCTTCTCTTCTGGTTTCAGTCACTGTACGTGAGGTCCTTGGAAGCCCTTGGCAAGCTAATGAAGACTTTGCTGGAGAAAGAACCAACCGCAGACTGGTTCCAGGAAATGTTTGAAGTGAGTAGACCATTGAACCGCGGTGGAGATTGTTTCCTGTGTTACAGCAGGGAAGAGTCAGAGATTTAGGGGGTCAAGCTTCAGTTGTGGAGGAATTTTCCACAACGGAGTGAATTTTAGGGAGAAAGCACTACATTCTTCCTTGTGATAAGTGGGCATGTGCCCCATTGAAATCCATGGAAGCTATGCCATTTTATGCCAGGGCTGGATTGGGATCGAGTTCTTACAATGGAGTTGACACTACTTGGACCGGCAAGAAAATCACCACTGCAGTAGCCAGATCCAAGAGAACCAGTTGAAACTGATCACTTCTTCTAAGAGGAATTCATTAATATTGAGTTAAGCCCTATGTATGGAAACTCATTCAGAGGAGACGTCCTGTTCCTCAGACATGAACAGAATATCTTGAAGAGCTGAGGGGTGGGGAGTTTGATGCACCTTCAGTATAAAAATGAAGTTATAAAAGGTGGGGGGGACTTCTCTGCTCTTATTCAAATTAATATAAAGAAATGCTCCTCTCTGTCATTTTGCCACTCGACGTGGGAGAAGTTGCCCAGGAAACAGACCACAGCAGCAGACATCAACCAGCATGCAATGTGCTAGACAGCTCCCATCAGACAGTCTACAGCAGACATCACATACACGGGCCCAGATTCATCTCTCATGTAACTCCTTTGGCTTCAATCACCAGAGGTGAATCTGGTCCCTGGGACTTGTATATCTAAGGGGCTCTTCCATTAGACATGTAATTCCTTTGCTACACCGAGGTCAGATGCTTTGGAGAGGGATTTTAGTGACAATTAAACCTGTTTAAGAGGAACTTTTGGGAGGGATTTTCTGGTACTAACTCTGTCCATTCCCCTGCTCTACCAACAGCTACTAAGGACATGGTTCAGTTCAGGGAAGGAGTGGGAGAGAGAAAGGGCCTTGCAGGCCAGCACCCAGCTGCTGACTGCCTATCAAGAGGCAGTTAATAGCACAGTGAGTATAGCCTCTTACTCTTCCTTGAGCTGACTTCCCTGCTTATATCAGATCTGACACTCAACGCAAATGCATGAAAAACTCTTCCAGGGCAGCAGCTGGGATCTCAAGGTGACTAAGATCCCCCTGCTTCCAGAAGAGAGGTTTACACAACAATGCTGTGACCACACTCCGGGCAGACTGCAAGAAGTAGAGGGCAGACAATCCCCCAAACTGATGGCTTATTCTATAATTAGATTCACCAAGTCAACAACAGAAGAGCTCCCACCCTAGTTAACAAGATGCCAAACACAGTCCCCTTTTGGCAGTCCAGACCTTGGCTCCCATCTAAACATCCATGTCTTGGAAGAAGGGGGAGGGATAGCTCAGTGGTTTGAGCAGTAGCCTGCTAAACCCAGCGTTGTGAGTTCAATCCTTAAGGAGGCCATTTAGGGAAGTGGGGTAAAAATCTCTCTGGGGATTGGTCCTGCTTTGAGCACAGGGTTAGACTAGATGACCTCCTCAGGTCCCTTCCAACCCTGATATTCTATGTCTAATATAGTGAGGGGTTACTGAAAACTTGGCTCACCATATGTGAGGTTCACTGATCATAAAGGACCAGATGCTTATCCCCAGGTCAATATGAATCTCAGGTCTTTCCTAAATATCATGCTGTCAGCCAGTCCTTAATAACTAAATCTAAGATTTATTGTTAAAAGAAAGAACAGAGTTACAAATGGTTAAATGATCAATATCCATACAAGTGACTTTCAATGTTCATAGTTCAAGATCACAACAGTGATGGAATAAACTGCTGGTTTGTAAAAGTCTCTCTGGAATCATCCCAACAGATCAGAATCCAAAGGCAGCTTAGATGTAAAGTCTGTTAGTTTTTCCATGCACTTTCCAGGTTATTCCAAATGATTATTTGGAAAATCTCTGTCCTATGGCTTATACTTTCCCTGTTCAAAGTTTAAGCAGACTAGAGATGATAGGCTCAGGCCCGAGCCTTCTCTTTTATAGCTATTCTAGCAGGCTGACAAGCCTACCTCACAGAAATTGTCACAGAAGGACCTTCCCCCAATGCAGATCACCTGTTGTACTTTGCTTTGAAGACAATCTTCTATTATCATTCTTTTAACACAGTAAACTAGTTACATTCCTTCACATAAAGTAATTAGCCATTCTTCCATTATAACACAGATAGTTAAGCTGAAGATAATGTAGAAATGATTGGTTTCCTGGAGTGTCTTACATCTTTGATTTTAAGGTTAACTGAACACCTTGCATACATAATTAAGGCAATTAAGACATGAAAGGGAATTAGCATCTACAAGCTAATTTGGTTACATTGTGAAACTTCTAACCGGGTATAGATAAACACAGACAAATACACTTAGCCTCTATTGTTCATTTTTGAATGAGTTGATGATTGCTAGACTAATACATCTCTTAGAAATTCACATGCAAGTGAACTGTCTTGATACAGTAGAAGCGCCTCTTGTTAAGTTATTATGGGTCATACACAGGTTGACTGGTCTGCCAGTGTCACAAATGCATTCTTGGTTCTTATGCTCCCAGGATGCTAAAGCTGAATTTCTATTTAATCAGCTAAGAACATAAAACATAAGAGAGGCTATCCTGGATCCCCCAGAAGAATGGTTCATCTAGCCCAGTATCCTGTCTTCTGACAGTGGTGGGTGCCAGATGCTTAAGAGGGAATGAACAGAACGAGGCAATTGTCAAGTGAACCATTCCCTGTTGGACAGTCCCAGCCCCAGCTTCTGGCAGTCAGAGGTTTAGAGACACACAGATCATGGGGTTGCATCCCTGACCATGTTAGCTAATAGCCATTGATGGACCTATCCTCCGTGAACTCATCTAATTCTTTTTTGAACCCAGTTATACTTTTGGCCTTCACAACATCTCCCTGGCAATGAGTTCCACAGGTTGACTGCACTGTGTGAAGAAATGCTTCCTTTTGTTTGTTTTAAACCTGCTGCCTATTAATTTCATTGGGTGACCCCTTGTTCCTGTGTTATGTGAAGGGCTAAATAACACTTCCTTATTGACTTTCTCTACACCAGTCATGATTTTATAGTTCTCTATCATATTCCCTCTTAGTCGTCTCTTTTCCAAGCTGAAAAGTCCCTGTCTTTTTAATCTCTCCTTGTACGAGAAGTTGTCCCATATGCCTAATAATTTTTGTTGCTCTTCTCTGTATTTCTTCCAAATCTAACATATCTTTTTTGAGATGAGATGACCAAAACTGCACGCAGTATTCAAGGTGTGGGGGTACTGTAGATTTATATAGTGGCATAATGATATTTACTGTCTTATTATCGATCCCTTTCCTAATGGTTCCTAACATGTTGTTATGGTTTTTGACTGCATGCTGAGCAGATGCTTTCAGAGAACTGTACACAATGACTCTGAGGTCTCTTTCTTGAGTGATAACAGCTAATTTAGACCCCATCCGTTTGTATGTACAATTGGGATTATGTTTTCCAATGTGCATTACCCAGTTCAGTACAGGAATCAGAGGCACAATGTTATCAGATGTGCCTGTCACTTTGGGTAGGCTCATTGATTAGGGTTACTCTTCTGGGGGAGGGGGAGTTTTCTGTAATTCTGCTAATATGCTGCTTATGTCACTTGTGTGTTCATATGGAGCTCTACTCCTTCTTTCTACAAGTCCCCTCCCAATGGAGCTCCCAATGGAGCTATCCTGCAGGACCTAGGTTCCCCAGGGCTAATAACTAGAACTAGATGAAGATGCGCACACACACACACTAGCAGAGCAAGTCAATCAGCACTCCCCAGCTGATCCCCTCATATGTCCCTGTATTCAGTGGGCTGGGTTAAGCAGCACTTTCAAGCTGGTACCCTTATGTGCCCCTGGTCTCAATAGGCTGGGTTGAACAGCACTTTCAGCTGCCCCTCCCTTATGTGCCCCAAGTTTAACACGTCCCTATCACACTTTCACATTACAATTGTACTGGGAGTAACACACTTGAGGAGCAAACCCCACCGTATTTTTGGGCACTACAGGGATCTTTAGCTTAGGTGCAAGAAGCGTTGCTGCAGAGTAAATGGGGGAAGCTAAAAACACAAAAGAGTAAAATAGAGAGAGAGAGAGAGAGAAGCAACCAGCTGAACCATAAAAGTTATTTATTGAATAATAGTGATAACTACACAAGGAGGGCTAAACAAACATAACAGTTACATTTTAAAGGTTAATACCTGAGGTAGAAAAGAAAACAGAGAGAGAGAGGGATCTCCCCCACTCCATGAGGCTTGAACTGGTCGGGGTTCCTAGGTGATGGTGGTAGCTCAGGGTCCTGAGTGCTGGAGACAGGCAGAGCCCCCAGCACGATCAGTCAGGAGATGGAATCCCAATGGAACTGATGCAGAGTTTGGGTCTATACATCAGAACCCTTACTTGGGCATAGGTCGGGGGGTTTGTAGAGAAAATACAATGGCTCAAGGGAGAACACTAGATTTGTTTATGGGTAAACTGATGGCTCAAGGATTTTCTTTAGGCTAGGCCAGGGGTAGGGAACCTATGGCACACGTGCCAAAGGCGGCACGCGAGCTGATTTTCAATGGCACTCACACTGCCCGGGTCCTGGCCACCGGTCCGGGGGGCTCTACATTTTAATTTAATTATAAATGAAGCTTCTTAAACATTTTAAAAACCTTATTTACTTTACATACAACAATAGTTTAGTTATATGTTATAGACTTATAGAAAGAGACCTTCTAAAAACGTTAAAATGTATTACTGGCACGTGAAACCTTAAATGAGAGTGAATAAATGAAGACTCGGCACACCACTTCTGAAAGGTTGCCGACCCCTGGGCTAGACAATAGGAGCTGATCACTCTTGGCTCTGGGTGTTGTTTTCTTACAGGGAGCTCACAAGGCAACTAGGCTGCTACAGTGTTTTGGGATATCAGTCAAAGATTTATTACTAGAATTGCTCTGATAATTGCTGAGCTGGGTGTGTGCAGGTGTAAGTTCATTAGCATCTGGAGCAGGGATTCCCATGATGCAGTGCATCCCTGCTTTTCTGGTCCCAGAGTTCAGTGCGGTTCCCCGTTCCTCATTCTTTATGCAAATCCCTATCCCATCTTTCATGCAGATGAGACTAGGGGAGTTGTCTCTGTTCTACATTCTGTATGCAAAAATGGAGACGTCTTAATCTTGTCACCCTTGTCAGGGGGGGTCTAGGTGTGTCTCCCCATGCCCTTCATTGTTCTCTGCAAGCCTTTTCTCCGATCGGTTTTGGTTCAAACAGAGACGGGGTGAGGGGTGTCCTTCATGAGTCACACAGGCTAGATACTGTGCCCTGGTTCCCCAAAAACAAAGAGCTGACTGGTATCAACAATAAGGATGGCAAGTGAAGTCTAGTACAGCTGGCGAATGTTCATTCTTCATTCTTTTGTAATTAGACTCAGGAAACTTTTAATCGGTTTGGATCTCTGATTGGACTAATAGCACCATACAGCTGTGATTCACTGGCCACGTCCCGTCAGTGGGTGGTTGACTGTATCAGCTGCCTTCTCTGTATACAAGGTGAGGAGACCATTAGCAGGTATAAGTAATTCTTCACCATTAGCAGGTATAAGTAACTCTTCACCTTCTTTCACTGTTGTAATGTCCATTTTTCTGCCTGTCTAGTTCTTTCTGTCCTGTCTGTTAGCACTTAGATAACAGAATGGTGGGCATCTTGTAAATACCTGATTAGAAGAGAAGATTATGATGCGTAAAGAGCCTAGCACACTTTTGGGAACTGTACAAATAATAAATGGTCTGCATACAGGTAGATAACTGCTAAATTCCTTAGGGCTTGTCTACACCAAATGAACTAAAGGTGTAAATTTAAAGTGGCATTAAACACATGTGTGGATGCTCTGATTCTGAATTAAAATGGCCCTTATTAATTTTAGTGAATTACATGAATTAAACTAACCTGAAATAAGGCCCCTTTAATTCTAAATAAGTGTGTCCCCATAGGTGTTTAATGAAGTTTAACTAATGCATTTTGAAAATTAATTTGGATTAGCTTTCTTGACTATCTCCATGTAGACAAGCCCTTGGTACTAAACATTTTCATTCTCTTTACCCTGCCACTGGCTGTATTGGAGGGGTTTCCTGGAATAATTCTTTAAACAAAAAGTTCTTCCAGCAGCCCTCTGTCATGAGCATTCAAAGCTACTGGAGTAAGTGTAGGCCATTTTCCCCTCTGTGAAAGAGTAGGATATTCTTTTCACCTAATGGTTAGATGTAGGGTTAGGGTGACCAAACAGCAAATGTGAAAACTCAGGACAGGGGGTGGGGGGTAATAGGAGTCTATATAAGAAAAAGACCCCCCAAATCGGGACTATCCCTATAAAATCAGGACATCTGGTCACCTTATTTCCAATTATTATTAATCAGTCCTAAAAAACAGTGTTGGTGATTCAGAAACAGAAGAAGGGACTCCAATCTTTGCATGTACAAGATAGAAATCCCAGCATTGTTTAGAAGTGACTGATGAGCCTGGGTTTCCTGCCGAAGTTTTTGTCCAGACCCATCTCTTTTACAATGAGAGTTTGGTGGAGGGATTCACCTCTACATTGGAACCTGAGATCTATCTGCATGACTTGTACTTGAATATGAGATTAGATTTAAATACTGAGAACAGAGAGGCTACTGAAACCAGACACACCCAGAAAGCTGCTCCAAGCTGAATACAGTGCTTGTTCAATCCTGTATCATTCACAATAAATTTAGGGTGTAATCCCGACTCCATTACAGTCAACAGGAGTTTTGCCATGGCCTTTGATGGGGCCAAGATTTTACACTATGCTGATAACAGCATAGCACATGGATCCTTCTGTATGAATATCCATGCAATAGAGGTTCCGTTTCATGAATCGTTACAGTACTTTTTCTCCTTTTCTCCACTTCAGGCCAGTCCATGAACCTGGGGTCAGCGTCGGAGGAGCTGAAATGTCTTCGTGAAGCGCTAACAGCTCCAGACCCTGAGGCTCTGTTTCAGGCATCTTCCAAAATGGCCAGGGTAACTGACTCAAAAAGCTTGTGCGGATGTTCTAGTGACGGGGCACTATTCATTTTACATTTAAGCTTTTATGATGCCTTTCCGTACTTGGAGTGAGCTGTGGGAGCGGGGCATTCATTGCTAGTAACCAGCAAGATGCTTTTCATAGATGTGTGCTATGAATGCCATGTAAAAACCAGATTCCACAGAATGTTGCACGCACATGAAAATACGCACGCAGCTGCGCACACATGTACCTATCCAGCCATCCATGAGAAAAAACTGTGTTAGTGGAACATCAAGCTGAGAAACCACCCAGTCTTCATTCTGTCACTTTGTGGGTTTGCCTTAGCCTACATTTGTGTGCATGCCTCTCTTTACTTCATTTTATAAGTTGTAAAAAGATGCAGTGTATATAAGAGAATACAAACTGGAAACTTACCTCCTGCATATCCAGTACAATGTTGTGCTAACTGTGCAACAGAGGCTTTGCCTCTAACCTGATATCATTAGTGTAGAATACAAAAATGTCGTATATAGACTGTAGAGAGAATTGTAATCACAAATGGCTCACTAGACATGAGGCTAATTAACAATTTGTTGATGCATATATCTTTTCATAGAGATATTAGGCCTCCATTTTTAAAAAGCCAGACATCATTGCAGTCTCTCCTGTTTTTGATTTGTTCCCAGGTTGTTAGTGAGTACTTTCCTGCAGAACAGGCCACAGACTTTATTAAGGCCACATTGGGTGGTATGTTGTCTGCCAGCCCCACCTGTGGCACGGCAGCTGGACTGTGGATGAAGATCATCCTGAAGGAGTGTGGAGATGCCATGCTGGACAAGGTAAAACGGGAAACTGGAGAGGTTTTCTGCCTAAACTCTAGGCTTTTAGCTCTTTCCCCTTATGTGTAATGAACAAAAATCTTGCTGTTTCTCCCCCTCGGACATAGAGTCGATTCCATCTCTGTTCCTACCCTAAGATAGGCAATGGCAGAATCAATCGCAGTAGACAGAGATAATCCAAGGGAAAAGGAAGATGGTTGGTTATTTATTTGTCTAGCTTGTTGCCACAGTATTCAGCCAAGAAAGGCTTGAAAAAAGAGACTCTGGGGAAAATACAACAAGACAGAATGACTGGCACTTGGAATCATCCAGTTCTTAGGAGGCCTATGGCTAAGGGCTACCTGGATAAAAATAGCACTGTAGTCATTCCCAGTCAATCTGGAGCCTGGGCTCTGAGACCCACCCTCTTGCCAGGTTTCAGAGCCTGGGCTCCAGCCCGAGCAGGAACAGCTACACTTTTACACTGCTGTGGGATTTTTTTGCTGTGTAGATGTACCCTTTAAGAATAGAAGGGGGGAGGGAGGGAGAAAACTATAGTGTCTTTGGGATCCACTATTTATATGCCTTATTCTGGAGCCCAGTGTGTTAGGGCTAGATGAAAGGAGCACTCCACAAATCTTCTAACAAGGCTGGTGAAAGGTCTCAGGACAGGGAACCCTCGCAGCAGAACTGCCATGTTTGCACAGTGTTTTGAAGATGTGAAGGGTTAGGAGTGAATACGAGAGGTCATCACGTGTTCATAGTCCCAGGCATTTGCACACTGTGTTTAAAGCACTTGCATATTTTGTGCTTGTGGTTGTTTATGAACTCCGCATTCTTCGAGGCAAATGGTCAGATTTGGCTGCTTAAATCACACCTGCAAAATGTGGGCAAGCAAAGCCTTCTTTTGTGCATGCGAACTGGTTTATTTAATGCATAGCTGGGCACCACCACATTAAATTACCTGGTATGTATATGTGTGTGTCAGTGTTAGTTTTTACAGCCAAGTGTGGGCAATTTTTGTGGGTTAAATTTATGCAGACATATTTGAACATTTGTTTCTTGAAGTGAAGAATTTCTAAAAAAGCAGCAACTGGCTAAATGGCTAAATAAAGGTTTTGATTCTGTAGAATGAATGGAGAGAAAGAAAAAGGGACATTTCTTTCTGGTTTTCTTCCTTCCAGGTGCCAGATATCCTGGTTATAATATATAGCCACATGTCTACTATCCAGGAGGGCAGCTTGAGGCAGTTCCTGGTGGAGGCGGTGTCCATTTTAGCTCACCGTGACCTAGAGACAGTGATCTCCAGCCTCCTCGGCGAACATCTGCCGATGGACAGGTATATACCGCTACCTATTGCATTCATCTTGGTGAAACATGGATCCCACAGCTTTACCGGGAGATGTAGGGCTTTATTTAAGCAGCAGACAGTTTGGGATAATTCCTAAAGGTTAATAGCCTGGGTCTTTCTGCAGGAAGGTCCAAGAGCATGTTAAGGTGGGGTGCGGAGAGAAACTAAGTGTCATTCTGTTTCCATTAATTAATAGCTGCTTTGATATCCTAAAGACCTATCTTTACTGGTATAACTGGAGTGTATTGTTGAAAACATCTACCTCTCTAGACACCTGAATTGACCTCACTCTGGAAATTAGCAGTGGCTGTTGGTTTCCTGATAGCATGACAGCTTCAAGTCCAAATCCCTGGCTGATTACAAAGAATAGAGCCAATATTATCATCAGACCTCTGCTTGGTATCAGTGAGGGTGTGGCTGCGAGAATAGAGTTGCTGTCCTGGGTACTTAAAACTGGACTGGAAGCAGATCCATCATTTCATTTAAAGATCCCTAACTGAGTTATCAGTTATCAGTGCTGGAATCTAAGACCATAAGAACGGCCATACTGGATCAGACCAAAGGTCCATCTAGCCCAGTATTCTGTCTTCCGACAGTGGCCAGTGCCACATGCTCCAGAGGGAATGAACAGAACAGGTAATTGTCAAGTGATCCGTCCCCTGTTGCCCAGTCCCAGCTTCTGGCAAACAGAGGATAGGGACACCCTTTGTGAAGGGGACATAGGATGGCCACGAATATTTGGTCTCATAGTTGTAAGTCCAGTGTGGCAAATTGCCGGCACTATTATGTTGCGTCCCGCACTTTCTCCTCTTGTGGGGGTGCAGGGCACCGTTTCTCACCCCTGAACTGGGGTATCAACTGTCCCATTAGTGTCCCAGAAAAGGGGAGTGGAGAGGGAGGGACCTGGGCCCACCCTCTACTCCAGGTCCCAGCCCAGGGGCTCTAGGGATAGCAGTGAACCACTTGAACTAGCGATTCCTTCTCCTGGGCTACTTCCCTCTCCGGCCCTTCAGCTTGTGGGGCTTCCTGCCCTCTCTCCGCTTGGGCCAAGTTTCTCCCAACCCCTTGTGTCTGTAGAGTCCCTCTGCTCTGCACAAGCCGGGTTTCCCTTTACCTAGGGTCTTGGTCTTCTGGCCCGCCACAGCACTTCTCCAAACTGCTTCCTCCAAACTGCTCTCTGCTCCAACACGAAACCACTCTGCTTCAACTCCTCCAACTGTCTGACTGAAGCAGGGGGGGGGGGGTTTATCAGGTGACTGGCTTTAGGTGCTCTAATTGGCTTAATTGGTTTCAGGTGCTCTAATTAATCTGTAGCAGCCTCTCTTCCCTCTACAGGGACTAAGGCTCTCATCATCCTGGGGCTTACATATCTCCCATCTATCACTCTCCTGCTGTCCTCTGGCTGTGCTATATCACACCAGTTAGTAGGAATATGGCTTTTCCTTCATCAACTTGCCTTCCAAACCCTAGATCTTTGTAGCCACATGTTCATGATTCCATATTTACTGGAAAATGGGAAAGCAGGAACTGAGGTTGGCGCTCTGTGTCCTGTCCTTCTGAAGTCTAGTATTAATGGTGAGGCTGCAGTAAGACTAGGTCACTTAACCTAGTTCTGTAACTGGAAACTCAATATTTAAACACGAGGAGCATTAAAGGAGGACAGTACTTCTAACTTTCTCATCATTGGCAAGGAGAAAATTTGGTCTTTACTTAAATATGACGTATTCAGTCTGAGCCACAAAAGTGTCCAGGGGTCACATGTAACTTCTGTTAAATTGCAGTGACATCACTGAGCTGTGGAGATCTCTGGGGGGAGACCCCTTGCTTGCCACTCAAGTCCTAAAGATCCTGATAAACAAGATAAAGACTCCAACAAGACAAGAAGGCCGCATCACCTCCGAGACTGAAATCGACAGGGATTTGGCAGCTGCTGAACCTCTCTCAGTAAGTAAAGACAGACATGTCTTTCAGGCTTTCCTCTGCCCTGTGACAATCCTGCTGATGCAAAGCTAGAAGTGTGGTATAATATTGCTGTGTGGGCACTTCTCCTCTGATGTACTGTTTCCCTGAGTCCAGCTCTGCTGTCTGTGGAACAAATACGGCAGTTTTAGAGTACGTGGCTGATTTACTTAATAACATCTGGCAATTAGCAAGTCTTTGAACCAGGTTTCTCACAGTGCTTTGCAAATATTCCTTAGGACTCACAACATGCCTTGGTAGGTCATACACATTTGTACAGATGTGGGAAACTGAGCCACGAGTTAAGCGAGTTGCTCGCAGTCATTCAAGTTACTGGCAGAAGTGAGAATTTCGTACAGCAGATCTCAGAAGGGGAGAGAGGGTGTGATGGTGTTGGGAAGAGCTCTCATTTTTTACCATTCTCTCCTTTCAGGCAACATGTGCCATCTCTGAGGTGGTGTCAGCACTGCAGTCGAGCAAAACTGTGCAGGAGCTGCTCCCAGAGTTGTTTCCTGTTCTCCTGCAGCAGGTCAGCCGAACCCTAGGACAAGAGATGCCTTTGCCCAGGATAAGCAGCGGGATGCTATTCCAAGAAGACCTACAACATACTGAGGGCGACCCTTGCCGGTAATTAGAAGGAAGGGAGAGAAACAAAGAGAATTCCAATAGAGTTGTGTGACACTCCCCAGGAGTTCCCAGGGTTACGAGGCACCTTACCATCACCTGCCCTTAGAGTGAGGAAATCTTGTCTGTGCCTGCTGTGGGTCAGTTCCCTGAAACGACCAGGCTCTGGCAAAACAAACACTGCCATCCAGGCCTCCTCAGACTCTTTGTACAAGTTAGTGATAGGCACACACCAACCCCCGAGTCTTCTGACCGTTCCATATAGTGTCCAGACCTTTATCCACTGAACACCCACAGAATTACCAGGCCTGCTGTTCCCAATGGAACAGTACACACCAGTTTATTACTTATACTTTAGACTCTATACTTTATTACTTATACTATACGGCAAAACACACAGCACTTAGATATATTTATAGTGCAAACAAGAACAGAGATGATCAAAGAACAGAGATTCCAGTGATAGTGAGTAAGAATGCGAGCAAAAAATGGTTACATGTAAAATGAAATCATAACATGCTCTTAGAGACTAAACTTAACCAACAGCTTAACCTCCTGTCTAAAGATGTTTCTCACCCAAAGTTCTCAACCACGCCTGATAGCAACCCCGCTGTCCATATCACTGTCCATCTACTTCCTAAGTGAAAGATGCCAGGGTGTCTTCTTTGTCCCCCAAATATACTAGAGCACACCTTTGATGTGTACCCCAAAATTGGGTCCCCACCCCCTGTCTACTTCCTGTTACTTTTCTTTCTTTGAAGTTCTCACAGTCCTTCTGAACTGAATGTGAACCCTACATGCTTAATTTACAGATAAAGAAACAGATGGATAAACATTTCTTCCCTGAAAGAAAACCATTTTTTCACCTTTCCTGGTGACTAGTCCCTAGACACAGATCATAAGAATGTAATTTTCAATGCATATACATGACTCTTTACACCGCATCTGTACATGTGTTTCACAATGATATTGGTGACATGGGCTTTTATTTGAGACTCATATGGCAATCTTTTAGTGAACTAGAATGTACATACCAGACCACTCGGCACCCACTCTGTGCCCCTCGCCAGTTAACACTAAGAGATTCCTGAGTCATCAGTTGACTTCAGCTCTGATAGCCCATTAATGTACATTTCCCACCAATCTCACAACATTATTAGTTTCTATTATTGTTGTGTTTATTCTGTGCCAACAAGGTGCTCAAATTACAGACTTCAGGGTTTTATAATGTCTCTGAATTTTCCTAGGAAACCAGGATCTAAACTCTGTTCACGGATGGGCAGTGGCTATAAAATAAACATAAGTACTACTTCACACAACACACAGTCAACCTGTGGAACTCATTGCCAAGGGATGTTGTGAAGGCCAAAAGTATAACTGGGTTAAAAAAGAATTAGATAAGTTCATGGAGGACTGGTCCATCAATGGCTATTAGGCAAGATGGTCAGGGATACAACCCCAAGCTCTGGGTGTCCCTAGGCCTGACCGCCAGAAACTGAGACTGGACAACAGGGATTGGATCACTTCATGATTGCCCTGTTCTGTTCATTCCTTCCGAAGAAGCTGGCATTGACCACTGTTGGAAGACAGTATACTGGACTAGATGGACCATTGGACTGACCCAGTAAGGCTGGTCTTATGTAGTGGCCACAGTGAGTCAGGTTTTCAAACATGGGTGCCTAAGCTTTGTCCACAAAACTTGAATTTGTTCACATGGATGGGTACCTAGCTATGTGATTGCTGGCGCTGCAGACACAAGTGTTCTGCTCCTGCTGTTGGCCCATGTGCAGGCCTATTTTAGGTACCTATATGTGAGGGGTGGTGTGCTGTGCCCCGGCCTCTTCCATGAACACAGACTGCGCTGAGTCCCTCCAAAGTGTTCTCGGGATGCCCGCTCCTGAGATCCTGGTGGTAAGGGCTCTGATGACTGTTTGACCCCAATGGATGATCTTAAGTCACCTTTACTCTTGACCTTTGTTTTCTTTCTCCTCCCTCTTGTCTCTCAGGGGACTTCTGCATCCTCACCTTCTCTGTGGCTTGTACTTTCGTGTCTAGGTTCCTCCAGCCCCTTTACATATATTTCCTCTTTACCTGGCCCTTCAGGTTTTGTTTCCACCCTCCTGAGCCTCCATACATGCCTTGGTGTCCCTGTTAGAAAGGGATGCCAGTCCATGCCCAGTAGAAGGCAGTGGGGCAATCCATCCACTACCCCTACATGTTTCTGCCTAAACTTCCCCTTGATTTCCAGAGTCACCTCTGCCATTGGGCAGAATTTATTGTCCCCATGTACATATTCAGTTTTGATCCTACCTCTGGGAAGTATCCAGTGGGGTTTCACTAACTCCTGCCCAATTAACAAACAGGATGAAGCTGTGTCCATTAGTTCCTTTGGTGGCTCCTCCCTACCCATATCGATATGGTAGGTACTTTCTTTTTTCTTCCCTGCCTGGGAGTCTTATCCCAGCCACAAAACTGTGCAAACCCACAGTCCATTTTAGGACAGTCTCTTTTTAGATGTCCTTCACGTCTATGTCGGTAGCACACTGTAGGACAAGCTCCCACTACAGTTCCTTGAGGCGCCTCCCTCTTCTTCTTGCTGCCCTTCCCAGCCGGAGGCACTCTGGTCCTTCTCAAATCTAGTCCCTTAAACCACTGACTCACTCTGGGAATGTCCGCCTCTGCAAATTCCTCTGTCACTTTAACTGTGGGGTCCAGATTAACTGGCTGGCGCCACGTAACCCATGCTCGGGTATGCTCAGGGAGACTCTGAAGAAACTTCCAGAATCATGCAGTCCATGATCTCCCCCACAGTTTGAGTATCTGGCCTTACCAATGAGTGGCCCAATCTTTTAATTTCTGTCCAAATGCACAGAAGCATAATCCTTCAATCCATCTTTCAACTCTCCATTTCTGGCAGTACTTTTCTGTGGACAGGCCCCCCCTAGTCCAGCATGGCTGCCTTAATCATGTCATAATCTCTTGCCTGCTAATCACTAAGACCCACATATGTGCTTCCCCGGTTAAATAGGGTGTCAGTTGAAGGCCCCACATTGTTCTGTCCCTATGAGGTCTCACTGCTGCTCCTTTAAGAGTAACCAAAAACACATCAGGGTTGTTCGCAGGTCCCATTTTACAGAGTCTGATCTCCTGTGCCTGGTTTCCGTTTCCTGTCACAGGACTGGCCAAACTTTGGAGGAGTTGTTGCCAGACCTGGGCTTGCTCCTGTATAAATTCCTGAAGGCTCTTTTGCTGTTAAACCTACCAGGCAAGCAAAGGCTGTTTTTCTGCATGGTGGGATTGTTGGAAGGTCTGTAGGGTCTTCTACACCAGCAGTTCTCAACCAGGCTGGTTTTAGGGAGTCCGCTAAGCAGGGCTGGCATTAGATTAGCTGGGGCTTAGGGCAGAAAGCTGAAGCTCTGAGCCCAGCCACGCTGGAGCCCTGAGGCCCAGCACCTGCACTAAAGCCCCGAGCCTCTGCACCCCATGAGGTTAAAAACCAGAGGCAGGAGCCCCAAACTCTGATGCCTGGCAGGGCAGAGGCCTGGAACTGGGCCATGGAGTATTTGTAGCATGTTGAGGGTGGGGGGAGGCTCAGAAACAGAAAGGTTGAGAACCCCTGTTCTATACTTCTCTTTGCTGCTTCACCATCCATTTCAGTGTTCCCTCCATCACCCGGACTGCCAAAACCTCTACACCGGCTTCTCCAACAGGCTCTCCATTTGCATAGATAACAGGGAAATCCCTGATGAGCCCCCAGCTGTGACAGAGAGGGGTGTTGCACCCCCACATCTTCCACAAACACAGACCGCGTTGAGACTTTCTTGCTTGTAAGCACCAACATATAGTCTATTTAATCCCCCTACCAATACATAGCACCTTTATATTGTATCTCAACTTTCTAAACTCTTCTCCAAAAGTGGGGGCTAAGGTGTTTCCACTCAGAGACCTCACTTTGTCAGGCTCTCCTAGCTTTTTGTCTTTCTGTTTCTCCTAGCGTGACCAGACAGCAAGTGTGAAAAATCAGGACAGGGGGTGGGGGGTAACAGGTACCCGTATAAGATAAAGCCCCAAATATCGGGACATCTGGTCACCCAAGTTTGTTTCTCTGTCTGTTCCCCTCAAAGAGCTCCTGCCCATGTCCTTTTATACAGTTTCCCTGTTAATGGAATGATTGGTTCCTTGACTCACTAGCCCCAATCTGACCTCGTAATCAGGCACACCTCTGTCCAATTAGGCCTTCTGTGAGGAACCAAATTAGTACTAATAGTGACCAGAGTGCTGATTCAAGTGCAAACCCTCAACTCTCTGTCACATCATAAATGTCCATTAGTGATCACCACACTCTATGCCCCCAGTATTTGGGTCCTGATCATGTATCTTTTCCATATCATTGTACTCTGCTAGTGCCCATACTCCTTGCAGAAAGGGAAAAATGACTGCAAAATTTTGTCCCTAGCAAAACTAGTCATATGAGATGTATGAGATGAAACTTACCTCCCGGCATCAAGTCCTTCCAGGGACACTGGTGTCCAGGATATTGCCAATGGATGAACTGTCGATGAACAGCAGACCTGACAAGTAACCGGGGCTTCCTCGCTCTGTTCAGGCTGCACCTTCCTACTGATTGCTGCAGTTCTGTGCCTCTCTTTCCCCAGGTTTTCTATCCAAGCATTAGAGGCTGTGCTTTTCAAAGCCGGGAATGAGAGACTGGGGAGAGCGCTCAGGGAGCAGAGAACATGGAGTCTGCTTGAAAACCCCAAGACTCACCATGAGGGAGTGTGTCTGCTGGTGAGGTAAGAGATCTAGGAGGCATGATTTTATCCTTGGGAATCAGTAGCAAATAGAGTGGCTGAGAGGGAACCTCCAGTTTATAGCTTTGTGGGGGGTGCCCAGGGTGGAAACACACAGCTCCTATTCATAGATATCAGTGCTGTATGCTCAGAGCAGCTGAGTTTTTGAAGTGTGCAATCTACCCCATAAGCGGTTTATTTTGTCTTCCAGTGTTCTGCTAAGATCTGGACTAATAACACCTGAGATCTTACAGAGCCTCCTCCCCTGGGTGAATTCCCCAACAGAAAACCTCCGAGTCACCAGCACAGCTTTCCTTGCCCAGGTAAGACACAGGGTTCTGAAGAGCAGTTTCACCATTAGACTGTTGTCTCATGTTTGCCTTTCTTTCGGGAGTTGTACAGTTCAGTTCATAGGAGTAATTGTCATTTTAGATAGTAGAATGGGTCCTCCTTTATATGGAAACTTCACAAGGAATTTCATTACACCTTTCTGAGTCATTCTCTCTCTGATATTTTTATTGCTGTCATTGCCTATGCTAGCTACACAACCACTGGTGCTGGCTGAGAGAGATACAGACAGAGTTTGAATTCCTGGACCTCTTCTGCCAAGTCCTAGTGCTGATACTAACCAACAGCACCTGATCTTGGTTTAGCTCAGCAGATCTTCTGAATGAACCTAGTGTCCTAATACTATAAAACAAGCAACATACAAATACATTCACATCTATCTTAGGTTCTCATTACTGTAGTATCTGAGTACCTCAAAACTCTTTAATGTCTGTATCCCCACGACACTCCTGGGAGGTAGGGAAGCACAATGATTCCTATTTTACAGGCAGGGAGCTGATCCACAGAAGGGCTAAGTGACTTGCCCAAGGTCTTTGAGGGAGCAGGAAATTGAACCTGGGTCTCCTAAGTCCTGGGCTAGTGTGATAACAGCTGGACCATCCGCCCTTTCCACAGCCTTCCTCTAACATCGGCATCATATTTCCCACTTATGCTAAGCAACTATCTTAGGGGCTCATCTGGTTCTAAGAAAAACAATCGATCTGTGCCTGTGATGGGCTGTACCTGGGCTTTGAGGCTCCTTACAAGAGGCCCCGTGGTTCTACTACACCCTGCCCCAGGAAAACAGCCACAAATCTGGGTCTGACTAGAGAGGACTCATGAAAGCAACCAATCAGAGCCCATCAGGCTCAGCAAAAAGGAGCTGCAGGGCCTTAGCAGGTCAGTTCCTGGCAGGACCTGGAGGGCAAGAAAGGGTGCTGCTCTCTGGCCACAGCAATTCAGGGGATAGCCAGAGTTTGATTCTGGCAGCATTTGCTTAAGCTGGATTTGCAGGAAGAGGGTCCCTAAGAACTTTAACCTGGAGGTGAGGGTGAAGCTAAAAGTGACCGGTAGGAAGAAGCAAAAATGAACTTAAATCAAGCAGTGCCTAGCTACTGTTTCCAGGGTCCATGGTTTGGAACCCAGAGTTATGGGCAGGCCCTGGTTCCCCTACCGTCTACAGTGGCATAAGCCCCACGGAGGGGACAATGCTTATGGAGAGCTTGAACAAAGGGCAGAATTTCAAGAACCCAGAGTTGGGGCTGGAGACCCTAGTGAGGGCAATGGGATTGTTCTTGACTACCCCAGAAGGGGTTCATTTGGACTTTGGGACGCAGCCAGAGGCCTGAGACACAGAAGACTCACTGAGGTCGGCTGGCAGGGTGCGCCAGGGGTGAGAAAAGGACTGTGGTACCAGACCCAGCCACTAGGAGGCTCTCAAGAGGTGAGTGGATCCCTATTATAGTGCCCAAAAGGAAAGCTCCATGTTTTAAGACATTTCTCATTTGTGTGTAATAATAAAGTTACAGTGTCTTATGTGCCAAGTATCAGAGGGGTAGCCATATTAGTCTGTATCCACAAGACTGTGGCTGTAGGAGGACTCCTTGTTGTTTTTAGTGTATTCCATGTCTGCTCAAATTATATTGCCAATCTTAATGATCATATTGGGGCTAATGGACATGTTGATTTTATTTCAGCTAATGAGTGATTCCATGCTCAGGGAGAAGAAGTTCCTTAAGTCTGTCTTGAGCATCTTGGAAGAAAGGTCACATGATAGGAACAGCATTGTCCGCCAGATGGCTGTGAGAGGCCTGGGAAATTTAGTCTATGGGGCACCTGAGAAGGTAAGAGAGATTACTGAATAGAATGCAGCATAACTAGAGAAACCAAGAGAGAGAGTTGTTCAGAGTTTACAGAGGCTGCACAAAATGCACTAGGCCAAATTCTGCTCTCTCATATACCCTAGTAACCTCTTTGCAGTAAATATAGAGCAAGCTGGATCCTTTGGTAAGCTGGGCATAAGTCAACCATGTGCACTTTAATATGACCATATGTAAATGTATACATCTGGGAACAAAAAATGCAGGCCATACTTACAGGATGAGAGACTATCCCAGGAAGCAATGATGCTGAAAAAAACTTGAGTCATGGCAGATAATCAGTTGAACATAAGCTCCCAATATGAAGTTGTGGCCAAAAGGGCTGAAATGATCCTTGGAGGTATAAACAGAGGAATCTTGAAGAAGAGTAAAGAAGTTATTTTCCCTCTGAATATGGCACTCATGTGAGCACTGCTGGAATACTGTGTCCAGATCAGGTATCCACAATTCAAGAAGGATGCTGATAAATTAGAGAGGATTCAGAGAAGAGTCGCAAGAATTATCAAAGGATTGGAAAATATACCTTTAGTGATAGACTCGAGGACTCAATCTATTTAGCTTTACAAAGAGAAGGTTAAGGAGTGACTTGAGGACAGTCTATAACTACTCACATGGGGAATAAATTTTGATAATGGGTTCTTCACATTAGCAAACAAAGGTATAACAAGATTCAATGGGGAAAAATGAAGCTAGGCTAATTCAGACTGGAAATAAGGCATACATTTTTAATGGTAATTTTAATTAACCATTGGAACAATTTACCAAAGGTGGTGGTGGATTCTCTGTCACTAGCAATTTTAAAATCAAGATTGGATGTTTTTCTAAAAGATACACTCTAGTTCAAACAGAGACTATTTCGGGGAAGTTGTATGTTATGCAGGAGGTCAGACCGGATAATCACAATGGTCCCTTTTGGCCTTGGAATCTAAGTAACTAGGAATCTAATAATAGGATTACACAGGTGTATTATGGCACCAAGTTGGGCTCATTGTAGCTAGCACCTGGTCTGAAATATAGCTATAGGTCTCTGGGGGGGAGACGGGGTTGATGAAATTCCCACAGCTTCATAACTGCTAAAGAAAACTTATGAGAAGTGTGATCAGTGATAAGTGTTCTTTAATGTCATATGTTTGTACAGGTGAAAAAGTACAAGAAGTTTCTTCTGGACATACTGATTGGGGCCTTACATGACATTTTCAGTTCGGAAGTCATTGGCGAGAGCATGAAAGCACTGGCCAAAGTCCTGAAGGAGCTGAAAGAGAAGGACATAGGTTCTTCCTTCAAAGACCTCACCCAACAGATCCGGACTTACTTTGACGATGTATGTGAACAGATCTCTCCAACCCCAGTTCAACCGATCTTGATTAGACTCCATTTACAATGCGTGATGTGGACTCCCTGGGCATTGCTCATGTCGGAGTGAAGAGATTTTAGGCCCCAGGGAAGAGAGGTGTTTTACGGAGGAGGAGAACATTAGGAGGATGGGGATGACATCCCTGCTCCCACAGTCTCCCCCTTCTATTCTTCTTTATTGCCACTGAGAACCTCAAAGAAAGTCTGAATACTAGATTAGGTAGCTAGATAACCATGAAATGGGGGTTACAGAGTACAATAGAGAGTGTTGGGCCTGTTCTATACCATTTTTATGTGAGAGGGTTGGAATGATCATTCTGTTTTGCACAGAATTTAGAGATTTCAAATTTGGGTTTTGTTCCTATTTGTGGGAACCCCTCTCCCCAAAGTTCAAAACTCTTTGTGAAACAGAATTACTATTCTCAACCTAGCTCTATTGGAAGCATTGGCCCAGGGCAGTCTGCTCTCAGGAAACTCTGGGAGCTAGAGGTGCCAGGGAGTTGCAAATTTGAGAGCCAGGACTCCCAGGGTCCCAGAAGCTGGGGGCCTGGAAGCCCACAATCCCAATCAGCCTGCTAGATTGGCTGCTACAGAGCTGGATGGGTGCACTGGAAAGACACCAGGCAAGTTTCTAAGGACCCCTACCTGGCTTCCGGAGGAATTTCATCAAAACTGAACTGTCTCTAAAATATTTTGATGAATCAGCAAATTCGAACAAAAAATTGGTTAATTACCGTTTTTCTGACTAGCTGTAGTTGGAATCACTCTACTTTAGCGTAGAAGAGATGGCTGTGCAAAGTGCATGATGTGATTGTCTCTTAGTTACTAACTTGCGGGGCTTTCTTGGCTGTAGGAGGATGATGCTCTTCGCTCAATGGCCTTTGTCCTATTTGGCATCCTGGCCCGGCTGACAAAGAGAAAATGGAAGACCTATTTCGCCGACCAGGTTAAAAAGAGCTGGGTCACACTTCTGCTGCACCTGCAAGA
Organism: Emys orbicularis; assembly: GCF_028017835.1. Classification (NCBI taxonomy): domain Eukaryota; kingdom Metazoa; phylum Chordata; order Testudines; family Emydidae; genus Emys; species Emys orbicularis. Next base: position 33,696 of record NW_027045122.1, on the reverse strand, counting down.
CCCAAACCCTGAGGTTTCAATGGTAAGACCGACAGTGACTTATTTACTAAGCAAAAGGAATCTTCCTCCCAATGCCAGGGGAGCTCTGCTATTCCTGCCTGCTGTGGAGGCCCAAATTCTCCCCTCAGTTCATTGCCCTCCTGCTGAGTCAGTTCCAGCCAGGTTGGTCCATGGCTGCCTCACCAGAATCCAGGAGAGGTCATGGGTCTGACCCCGACAGGTCTCTGTTCCTGTCTGTCTCTGCACCCCAGGCCCCTGCCTCCCCAGAACAGAGAGACCACAGCTATGCCTGGTGCAGCAGCTTTCATCGGTATATCTGTTCTCAAAAGACATTGATGCTATCTCCAGGTTTCAGTTGAAGCTCTCCCGTCTATTAGTCATTCCTGCATGTTTTCTGCCAATTACATCCAGATGAATCCCTTTTTTTGAACCTGGAATAGATGAGCAATCACGCAGATGAGTTCCCTTTGAATGAACATAGCACTCGGTAGGGAACAATTCAATGGTGTGACACTCTTTTTCAGGAATGCAGAGCTACGTTTCACCTCTGTTTCCCATTTTTGGGACTGAAGAGACTCCAAAGTGCAATTAATGAGCACCTTGGTGGCACAGCCGAGCTGAAGCCTGAACAGCTCCAGGTGGACATTTGCAGATACCTTGTGAGTGAGCTGTTGAACTGTCTGAGATTATTGACTGGAGTGGTGGTGTAGAGGTGGTGGGGGGGATGTGTGATGGATAATGTAAATAACTGTAAGAGTGGGATATATGACTGAGGGTGATGGGAAATGTAAATCTGCCACAGATTCCCATTGTTCCCACTTCTACCCAGCCACCTGTTCTCTATCTTATTTACCTGTGGTTCGTAAAAGCATGTGCTGGCAGTCAAAGGGCACTTCTAGCCAGAGAGAGCTCATGTGTCCCTGATTTCCTCTAGGCCAAAAAGAATGCAGAGCTGCTGGAGAAATTGTACCAAATCACCATCACGTACTTCTATAGCAGCTGGGAAGAGATCCGGGCAGTTGCAGCCAACTTAGCTGGTGAGAGATGATGCCCAGTGTCCCTTTTGGTAATTCCATTGAGGGAGTCAGAAACAATCCCACTGTGCAGCGCTGAGCTGCCATTAATCTCTCTGTGCCTCAGCTTCCCATCCATAGATGGAGATGTTAATATCCCTACCTCTCCAGTGTGGTGGATTAGTTGCTATCAAGTGCTTCGGGATCATTGCAGGGAAAGCACGGTGCAGTCATTTAGTAGTAGAGGCAGGGACATTGTCACGTAGGGCATGGTTACACTTTGAGCTGGGTGTATAATTCCCAGCTTGATGAGACGTACCCGCACTAGTCCTGCGTGCTAAAAATAGAGAGTAGTTGCGATGGCAGGAGCAGCAGGAGGTTTAACCACCCCAAGTATGATCCCATCCAAACCCCAAAGTCTATTCTCAAGGTGGCTAGCTCCTCCCACTGCTCGTGCTGCCTTAGCTACATTCTAATGTTAGCATGCTATCGCTGTCAGAGCCAGTGTGGGCATGTCCCATTGAACTGGGAGTGATACCCCTAGATCAAAGTGCAGACCTACCCACAGTGTTGTTCAGTGCTCCTCACTGCTACTTCATCATTGGGAGGCATGCAGCCCAACTCCCCATAGCACCTGCTGTTTCAGGTTCCTGGCCACACCACCTTGTCAAGGAAGCATTAGGTTCCTCCTCTTTGGCCCTGTGCCCTCTTCACCCTAGCACACCCATGTGAGACAGGCAGGCATTGTGGCCTACGTCTCACCTATCAGTCACCTTGTGAGATCCCTGCTTAGAACTCACTTATTCCTGGCCCCAGTCCTTTGCACAGACCAAGAGGAACACAGACTGTTTCAAGCAAATGGGTTTTATGGAAACATTCTTTTTAAAAAATGTCTCTCTCATTCTCTTCAGTGTGGACTCTAAACTGCTCTAGCATCCCCTTGCCCACAGCTCACCCTTAGGCCCACAGTAGGAGACGCCAAAGACCTGTCTAGGGGCTGCTAATATCACTTTGCACTCAACAAGGGAAGGTTTTATTATTATTGATGTTATTTATTTTACATTGTGTATTTAGGCATCATCCTGGAACACACAGACAGGCAGCGTATGAAATGGCTGGACCTGGAATATCTGCTGATGTGTAAGTAATAAATACAGCTGAAGTCCTGTTCATTAGTGAGTTCTAAAGGAATTTAGCTGGCAAGCAGCAGTAACCGATACCACTGGTGCAAAGTGCATCAGCCACACAGCAAAGGACAAATTCACTCTTGCCCAGTAGAAAGTCCGCTTTAATTTTCCCTAAAGGAGGAAGCTGCAGAAGGTGTGATATGAGTCAGTACGTCTCCTGGTTGTCCTGGCAATGCCCCCTCCACAGCCAGTGCTATCCACTCTTTGGGCTTTATTGGCTCTCTGTGGACTCCCCAGGTGCGAAGAAGTTGTAGCCACTTTCTGCTACCTCAAATTTCCCACCAGCAATTTTTCTTCCAGTACGTGCCCTGTATCATGCATAAACCAGCTTGGACCTGGCTTCTGTTAAATTCCAGGTTTATTTGAGCTCAGGCAGTGTCTCCTGAATAGAGATGGAAAATAAACTTAAAAGTGGAAGCTATTGAAACAATGGGCCTTCTTCCATTTACAGCAGAGTGGATGACTTTCTGGTAGAGTTAGGGTCTTCCCCCAGTTGGGAGCATGGAAGGGACCAAGTGGAAGAACCTAAAGCTTTGTTTGTATTGGAGAGCTGCTGTAGTGTGGTATTCAGAGGTAATAAGTCTCCAGCTATTTCAGGCAGAGGTGACTATATGAAAAGTGAGGCATATTCATCTCTCGTGTATTTTCCATCCCAATAGAAGGACTGAGCCCAGTCTCACATTTTTCCATGTGATCATTCTGCTCAGGTAGTTCAAGATTCTGTGATCACACTTAGCTGTGATTTGACAGTCTGTTCACTAACGTGTTGTCCTCTGTAATTTCAGCTCTCCAGGTCCTACAGAAAGACCCAAGTCCCACTGTCCAGCTGGTGGCAACTGAGATCATAAGTGACATCTCTTCTGGCCGAGTGATTGGGGAATGAAGTGGAACGGAGATAAACAGAAGAAGGCGCTCCAGTAGTATAAGGGCCCTACTGTCAATCAAACGTTAACCCCCACCCCTTGCCCACCGGTCACCAGAAGTCCCACACCCATGGGGTATTACTTCCGGGGTCAAGGCGGACACATAACCAGAAGCAAGATGTGTCATGTGGCCCCTCTAAGAACTCCTCCCACTGCCCTCTACCAATCAGAAGGGGTTTCAGCCACTGGGGACCACCCCAAGAGATTTGACCAACTGGGGGGAATTCTGGGGTGGGGTGACCCATCCGGAAGTGTTTCATGTGACCCCTCTAAGAACTCCTCCCACCACCCTTTACCAATTGCGATGGGTTTTGGCTGCAGAGGACCGCCCCAAGAGGAGATTTGGCCAAAATAGGCCAAGTTCTTGGATGGGGTGAACCGCCCAGAAGAGGGTCATGTGACCCCTCTAAGGACTCCTCCCAACACCCTCTGCCAATCAGAGTACAGAACCATCACCCCATAAGTCCCAGTACCGGGCAGAGGAGGCAATCTCTTACCAAGAAGACATGTTTTAGAAATTGTGGAAAGGCTGAGAGGAAACATGGACTCCTCTACCGCCCCCGTGAGAACTTCAGACTTTGTTTTAGCCCCGAGGACCTTTGGACTTGTATGGAGAAAGTGCTACAGCAGTGACAGTTCCAAGGAGGGCCCTTTGACTCCACCGTTGATAGATACCTTGGAACCCGACCCCGAAACCCAAACCAATGAGTGTGATGGCCTCTCATTGTCCACCCCCCTAAAGTTGGAAGAGGATCATGGCTTGGGGGAGTCACCAGCGGAGAAAGTGAACGGGAAAGACGTCGCTCAGGTAAATGAATGATTAAGAAGCGACGGTTGATCATGGGGGTGTAATGGGGTTAGGAATCGACCTAGCATTGCATAAATCTAAAAACAAGCAGTGGGGTGCTTACACTGTTTTTTGTCTGAAAATCTCTCAACAGCTCGACGATGCCTTTCTAGAGGCCTTTGAGAACTTACACATCGGTAGCCCTGTGGGAGTAAATATATCATGCATCAGCTGTTTTTGCTCCTGTCTGAGACACAGATCTCAAGAGGAAAATCCAGAAAAGGACAAAATAGAAGAATGAACCAGATCAGACTCCCTCATTGTAGGGGTCATGGCATCCATTTTTACAGGCGGCTGTAAAAGGTTGTGTTAAACCAGGCAATTAATAAAACTTATTTAAATGTGTCCATATGAATGTGTCCCCCTCCATACTTGTGTTAGTAAAAGATGGTACCGGGAACAGTCATGTCTTCACCTATGGCTCTGTTAAAGAAAATATATTACACCCCCAGGGAAGTTGGGAGCTTGGCACGGTGAATCCTCTTTTTCAAGTGGCCAAAAAGCATAGTAAAACTTTAACTGGAAGACAGGTAACAGCTTGGCTTTCAGACCAGGATGCTTACACTTTACACAAACTGGCTCGAATACAGCTTCACAGGAAGGATCGGGGCTGATGTACATTAAAAGGAGGAAGAGAAAGAGAAATGTATCATACCTGCAACGCACTGGTCCCCCAATACCCTTTAAAAGAAGGGCTTTGATGCGCAGGGCCAGCCATAAGCGAAAGTCCAAGAGGAAGCCTGGGAGAAAGAGAAGACGCTCTCCGCCTGGTAAAAGAGAGATATTTTAATCAACATGGCTTTTGTTCACTGCGGGTCTGAAGAGTGCACCAAATCTGAACTTGACTTGTTTCAAATAGCCCCTACGCAGACCAGCATTGAGAAAAGCATCTACATTGAGGTGCCGCCTCTATCGGCTGTTTCTGAGTCTGCCCCCATTGATGTTTTTATAACAGGGAATGGCATCGATTATATGGATTTAAACAACATGCTGCTGCATCTATGTTGCAAGATTGTAAAAGGAGATGGAACTGAACTCGCCATGGACGCCGAAGTGGGCCTGGTGAATTACCCCGTGGCCTCTGTTTTCAGTCAGCTGGATGTCACACTTGTAAGCCAAAGCAACAACTGTTACCCTTACAGAGCCTTTATAGAATCGGTGCTCAATTACAGCGACGACACCCTTGACACGCAATTTTCTGCTGGCCTGTTTTACAAAGGTGCTACCGGACAACACGAAGAAACAGAGTTGGATGGCGGGAATCTAGGGTTTGTGAGGCTTGCAAAGCTGACGGCCCAGAGCAGGACGGTAGAGCTGCTGGGTCATTTATGCAGTGACCTGTTTTTTCAAGAAAAACTTTTCTTGAATGGAGTGGATGTGAAAATTAAACTGACGCGCAGTAAAGACGCCTTCTGTTTAATGGGCAGTGCAGGCGAAAGCTTTAAATTGCGTATTGTATCAGCATCCCTTTTTGTGAAAAAAGTACGGGTGGCCCCGAGCGTTCGTCTGGGGCATGCAGAGGCCCTGCTTACCCCTAATGCTAAATATCCCGTGGACCGTGTGGGAATGAAAGTGTTTAGCAACCCCGCGAGCAGCGGGGTCAGTAACCAGGAGAACCTGTTTTGGGGACAGTAACCCAAAATGCTTGTCCTAGGGTTTGTGGATAATGATGCCTTTAGCAGAAGTTACACTACAAATCCCTTTCATTTTAAACATTATGATATTAATTTTGTGGCCTTGTATGTAGATGGTGAACAGATAGCAACCAAGCCTCTGCAACCAGACTTCGAGGCAGGACGCTGCATGAGAGAATACATGAATCTGGTACAGACAGCTGGTAAACACATGAAAGGTCGTTCTCTGTTAATCGACCGTGAGGAGTTTGCACAGGGTTACACCTTGTTTGCCTTTGACCCGTCTCCCGACCAGGAATGCGCCGATCAGTATTCCCTGATTAAAACCGGGAACCTGAGAGCAGAAATACGTTTTGGGAAGGCTTTAACCGTCACCGTCAATATGATCGTGTATGGGGTTTTTGACAATGTCATAGAGATAAATCAGAGGAGAAATGTTCTGTTTGACTATATGTGAACATGGACACCGTGCAGCTCTCACATGTCTTATCAACGGACCCTTACATGAAAAAGAATTTCTTAGATGTGTTCCTTTACGATTGGCTCCCTGGCGGCAAGCTGTCTCAGAGACCCCTAGCTTTGGTGGTCAACCCGCATCCACACAACCAACCTGGTGAACACTGGCTCACCTTGTATCTGGCGGAGCGTAACCGTGGAGAGTTTTTTGACTCATACGGGCACCCCCCCAAACAGTGTGTTGTTTCCTAAAAGCATTATGAAATTTTTAAACAAAAATGCCACAGACATTGTGTTTCACAATAGACAATTACAAGACCCCTGCGGCTATCACTGCATGTTTTTCTTACATCATCGTAGCAAGGGTTTATCTTTTGACTGGATTTTAAAATTCTGTTCTAATGACTTTAGTGCAAAATGACCGGATGGTGATGAATTTTGTAAAAACTAAATTTAAATTCTTGGGCATGCCTAGCCTTGCTCAAAACATGTTTCAACAAGCCCAGACATGCGTATCTTGCAATGATTTTGATAGCCATGTTATCCAATATTCTCAGGCATAACAGACAATGTTTGTTTGGCATTATCCAACACATTTTTTATAAAGTAACTTTTCCCACAGTTGCTAGGCCCCACGAGAATTGCAGAAAAGAGGTGTTTCCACCTCATATCTATTTTAAAAGCCGTAGGGCAAGGTTTTAAACCCTTCTCCTAGGACCCTCTTGTTGTAAACGACTTTCTGTGTTTTCTTAAGGGTTTTTGTCTCTATTTGCCACTGATTTTTTGTTCTTTACGATAGAGGGCTGCTGCACCTTTATCTTTTTTGAGGTGTTTTCTTGCAGGCTCGTGCAATAGTCCAGGACTAGATCTTTCAAACTGTCAAAGTTGGTCTTTTCACAGTTTGCTATGTTCAGGGTAATACCTTTGACTTTCATGCAGGCCTTTCTTCCCGACAGCTTATACCTGTATGTTTTTGGGCCTGCCAACACAAACTTGGTGTTGATCTGGCAGGACCTTGCTTGTGAGGTCCCCTAAATAATCCCACAGAGGGGGATTCCAGTCACCCTCCCTTTTCACAGATATCACCGAGTCAGTGTCGTGGTACAGGCACCGCTCTTGCAACCTGTCTAGCAGGCTGCATAGTTCTAAGCGGGCGTAAGCAGTGGTGAAACAGGCTATGAAAACATTGGTATTTCCAGAGATAGAGTACCGGTCTTTTGTGTGTTTCCAAGACACGCACGCTGTTTCATCGTCGATAAACTCGCAGGATGAAACCTCGTAGTTGGGGGGAAACAGGTACTGAAAGAGTTGGTCAGGGTCTCTCACGATGCTGATGTTGGGTAGGTTTGTTCTTTGGTCGAATTTACCCCACAGCGAATTTTAAAACAGTTTAGCGATTTGGCATTTAGCGGTGTTAAACCTGATCTCATGTTGGCATAAATGCACGCCTTCTTTCTGGTAGAAATTGTTAATGTACTTATTTTGTTTTTCTTTCTCTGTGCACCAGCTGGGATACCCTGAAGCCTCTTGTTTCTGGTGGAGGTGTAATTTTATGTACTCTGAAAAGAGTTCATCAGATTTTTCATTAAAATGCCAGTTTTCATATATTTTAGCCACCGCGTACCCCTTCGCTATGGCCGCATTCAATTCCACCGTGCACCAAGTCCCCAGGATGGCCCTCTCCTTGTCAGTATGGGTGCACGTCTCCCGCTGCTTGGTTTCCACACAGGTTCAGCATAGCGGGAACATAAGCTTGCCCCCTACTCTGACAGGTAACAATGGGAAAAAGAAGCCTCGTGGGGGGTACACTTTAACTTTTGCAATTCCAAAATAATTTGCAAGGGGTCCCAATTTGTCATATACTATATTGGGGTGTCCGATAGGGTATTCTTTGGTTTTGCTTACGAAAGGGTACAGGCTGGTAAAATCATAATAGTGGATTTCTTCCCTGGGGTTAGGTTTGTAATATAGGCGGATAGCGTTTGTCCTCCCCCCAAAAAGAGCATCCCTAGGCACGAGAGGCTGGGGCAACTGGGCTCGGTTTAAGAAACCTGCAAGCTTCCTGTCTGTTTCTTTCATCATCTGCCACTCGTGCTCCTAAAGAGTCCTCACTACAAAACCAAGTCGTTTCAGACAGTCGGTCTTGAGCTGCATCTTGTAATAAAGAAACTCAAAAGTTGTCCCCGTCATAGGGTTTTGTGCTTTTTCACAATGACAGTGACACAACCGTGGGAAAAAAACAACTGTTGAACTCAAAGGCTGTGTGTACCCCGTCAACATTGGCATAGCCGTCTAAAAAGTAGGGGCCTACCTGTAGTTCCCCACCCTGTAAAGCATGCCGTATATGTATATTTTCTTTGTGAGAGGTATACAACAGCCACTGAATAGCTGGGGTCGAATATCAATTTTTCTGCCTGTGATAGTTATCTGGAGGGAGAAGAGCTACCATGTTAGGCTCCAAAAACATAAACCTGTACATAGCCATGCAGACACATGCCAGTGTTATGTACCGGAATGGATCTATACACAGTTTTATCTCAGTGAATGTACCAGGTTCTGTCTCTACTATATCTCCCTTCTCTGTCATTTTCATAATCTCTTTTCTGTATAGGATACAAGCCTGTCTCAAAATTTTGACATCCTGCTGACAGTTGTATGTGAGCTCTTGCTGCAAGTCAAACGTCTCATACCTGTGGTCCCAATATCAGTCGAGAAACTCTGCTTTTTCCCTGGGCATCATGCTTTCTACACCATAGTGCTCCACACCGGGCATAGGCCCCACTTAATTTTGATTTTCTCAAGTGTTTAAAAAAATGTGGAAAATACCCTTTGCACCCTTCAAACCCCATCGCCTGTGGGAGCTTGCTAAGCTTCATGAGCAAGAAGTTTAAAGAGAGTCTATAAAACGAATGCCCAGGGCCTTAACTTCCACACACATTAGTTTACTACCCTGAGTGATCAGTTCTAGGCACATCTTTTCCTTCAGTAACTGTCTAACGATGAAGTACGCATCGTAACCTTTGGAATTGTGCGCTAGGAATGTGTAGTCCTGGAACTCTTTGCCAATAAAGGTCTTAACAACCATAGAAAGACACTCATCGTCCTTAAATTCCCAGGACTTTTCCGGCTTTAGGGACATAGTGAAAATGTAATTGGGAGTGTGCAACCCAGTCTCCGTCTATTCAAAATCATAAAAAATATACTTTTCTGAGGATTCAGGCTTTCTAAGGCTGTCCATAAAACAGAGGTGACTTCTACATCACCAGCGATCAAAGCCTGACACTGCTTACAGCGCCTCCCTTTACACCTGTGCCGCTTGTCCACGTAAGACTGACACTTATCACACAAAGTTTTAGACAGGCATTTGACTAGTTTTTTTGATGCACAGTTGATTTGTCTGTCTAAACACTCTTTGGACTGACAATATAGTCTACAGCTAGGACACCTCAGCTGCATGCCCACGCTGTCTGAGTATATTACGCTCAGGCAGAGGCGGCAACGATACCTGCAAGAGTGGTCGTGACTGAACACCGTGTGGCAAAACTCAATAATTTTTCGCTCCGAACAACTTTTTCACATCCAGAACCCCATAGTAATGCTCATCATGCAACAGGATGAAATAAGTCTTGGGGTACACTGGGCCCCCGTTTTAAAAAAGCCCCATCCACCTTTCGCCGCATACAGCTCCACCTGTATGTTGACTCCTAAATGCTGCTCAAACGTTGCTACGTCACTGAGCATAATCTTTTTTTGATCTGACCACCCCAGTTTCTCACGCAACTTTCTCGCCCCCGCTAACAATTCCACGTCCCTAGGTTTATGGTCGGACATGACGGCCAAGAGCCCACCTGCAAAACACAGATTGGTACCCGTGTAAGTCAGGTCTACTGAACATTGTCTCTTTTTATGGATGATTTGACTACTGAGGATACTCTACGAATGCCCCCACCTCTGGTTTTTACAACGGTCACAACGAGGCCCAATGTCCCATCAACATGCAACTCTCTATTGCTCTGTAGCAGCTTTGAGATCTGATTTAAGAAATCCTCAGCAGAAAGCTCATCTCTAGTTCTTCAGACCAAAAACAAAGGGTTAGTTAAATTACGGCTCTCTAAACATAGCTGAACATAATCATCAGGGCCTACCCTACCATTAACGTCATCGAGCACTAACTGTATTCCCCTGTGTATGGCTTCAACAACCTGCTGAGCTGAATTTATTCGCTCAAGGTTGACAAAACGAAATTCCGCACAATACACCGACCCCCCCCCCCCAAATCTAGGTAATTCATGTTGCCAACATCTCACTCTCTCCATATACACCTCTGCATTTTCAGGGTTACTTGGGGGTTCCTCTACGGGACCATCAGTGGCAGCTTTCTACATCAGATGCTATTTGAGAGTCAGACTCCGAGGTGCCTCCGTGAGGGTCATCGGGAGTAGATGGGGACCCATCTAGAGAGCCCTCTGGGGAATTTTCTAAACCAGACTCTGCGTGAGAGTCTGATTCCACCTCCCCGTTTTCACACAAGCCAGTTTGAGAGCCTCCAGTAGGGGGCATCTCTTTTTGTTTTTTCCCCCTCTTTACCTCTTTAGCCCTTTTTAACATTTTTACAGCGATCCTGGCCTGGAACTTTTTGGCAGCCATTTGTTTGTCCACCCAGCGCTGTCCCCCCTTTTGTTTACACCCGTGCTGATGTGTAGCCTTGAGGGTGCCCCTTTTACCCAGGCCCCTTTCCATGACTAGTCACGTCTGCTCAGAGCCACCCTTTGGAAAAATTGAAGTATTTTTCAAAAAAAGTCACCCGCCAAAGCTTTTGCATTTTTGATGTGGTTTCCAGCCCTCCTTCCTTTTAGGCCCCCTGAAGATACAGCGTTCACCAGTATTCTGAACGAAGCGTCATATTTTTCCCAAATGCTTTTAGAATACCGTTCTTATAGAACCCCCGAGGATACTGCGTCCATCAGTTTTCTGAATGAAGCATCATACTTTTCCCAAATACTAGACTATGGGGGAGCTGTGAGGAGCTTATGGTGTTGGGGGAATGGTTTGTCAGTCCTTGTTTTTTTATTCACAACCCCTAGAGCGCATGCTCCGGGTTTGTGAATGTGTGTGTTTTTGTGCACGTTCACAACCCCTAGAGCGCGTGCTGCAGGTTTGTGAATGTGGGCGTTTTCGCTCAGTTTTCTCAGGGCTTGGTGTAGTGGTGGTCACTGAGGAACTGGAGTTGTGTTTGCATGGTTGGTTTTTACCAGAGTCTTTTGTTTTGTCCTTGGGTTTGACGCATATGAGGTTTGGACTGCCCTGATGCTTCATCTGCACTCTTGTGCTGTTTTGCCTTGTTAAAGGTCTCAAAGCAGATTTCTGGTTCTTTGGCAGTTCTGGTGGAGGTGTCTCTGTAGCTCTGACTATAGCATTGTCAGGAGAGCTGCACATGCCTGATTAGGGGGGAAGGAACATGTTACAAAACTTAACTTTACCATCTTTCTCACCCACACCTATGCATTTACTTAAAATACAAAACCTCATAAATTAACCAAACTAATAAACACAATATATTTACTGGGCTTCATCCATCCATCAGTCACTGATACTGGTGACATTTTCTTTTCAGCTGTCTCTTTTCTTTTTCTTTTAAGCTTGTTTACCCTCTGGTCTAAGGGTCTCTCATGTTTTGACTGTACTGTGGAGCAGACAATATTATTATTATAAATCACATGAAACTGTCTTGTAAACTTAAGAATAAAATATTTATTTGGGTGTTTTTCTATTTAAAAAGTCATAGCTTTAAAACAAAACAATCCATTTCAGGCTGTACAACAAACAGGAGTTTTGAGTTTATTTCTACCACTTTAAAACAAAAGACAACAAACCCACATTTTTTTTAATACACCTCATTTTGCAAAATAAAAACCAAACTGCTTTTAAAATCAACTTTTAAAATCCAGTTTAAAAACCATTTTGCACAGAAAAAAAAACCACCCTCTTAGTTTGAAACACACCATTACCATCAGTTTGCAGCCATATACTTAAAAAAACCCACCTATGTTTTACACACACACACGCACACACACAGTTAAAAACACAGTTTGCAACAAAATACTGTTCAATAAATCCACATGCATTTAAAAGCCAATGGCAGAAAGTTTATTCTACTACAGGATAAAGTGTTGCAGGCACATACTTGTTCTGTTTTCCCCCATGTGTGTTTGGGCCTTTGGATTAAAGAACAAGCAAAAATGTTTGTTAGTATTACCCCCAAATCCCTATACAACCTGTGTAATACCTGAAGTTATTAAGCAAAACTACAGTTAAAATGGTTTTTACCTTGGCCTGGTGATGAAATGCAATTTAAAGTTACTGGTTCCATGCTAAACAGATCACACTGCAATAAACATAGGCATCATTATTTACTAAGACAATATGGCCAACGAGTGATATTATATAATATATATTTTCAGAGTTAAAAACAGGGAGCATACCTCCTCTTGCAGTCCAGCAGCCATTCAAGAGAGTTTCTGTTGAAAAAGATAGTCTCCAAAATACCTGAGGTTTTTATGCCATCCTAACCCTTTCTTTCAAACAGACTTCAAAATAGTAGCTATCAGGTTGATCTGATTGCTACAACTCTGAGGCTAGGTCTACACTACAGCGGGGGGTCGACCTAAGATACGCAACTTCAGCTACGTGAATAGCGTAGCTGAAGTGGCGTATTTTAGGTCGACTTACCTGGCTGTGAGGATGGCAGCAAGTCGACCGCTGCCGCGCCACCGTCGACTCCGCTACCGCCTCTTGCCGCGGTGGATTTCCGGAGTCGACGGTAGAGCCATCAGGGATCGATTTTATCGAGTCTTCACTAGACGCGGTAAGTCGATCCCCGATAGACCGATTGCTACCCGCCGGATCGGCGGGTAGTGAAGACAAGCCCTGAAATAATAGATACTTAAGGACTTTAGGCCCCTTCCCTAACATTCCCTTTTGTGATCTAGGGTGGGGGAATTAAGCTGTCTGCACAACTGAGCTGCTTTTGGCTACATTTTTTTCCTTTTAGTTCAAATACATTTTTCTGTAGGGCCTTCTTACAGTATTAAGCAGTAAATCCCCAATCCTTAGTGTAACTGCCCCATTCCCAAGTGGGGACCCTTTGCAGATATCAATACATGTCTTTGGGGCTTGTTTTTTTAAACATGTTTCTTTCATGCTTAAAGTTTGGGGTGGGGGTTTGAAATAAAATGGTTGTATCACAACCATAATAAGCACCCAGAGCTTTTAAATGCTTGATTGTCTTTAGAGCAAATGCTTGTTCTAAAGCATGGTGAAGGTTTGTGAACCCTTGAAACATTTCAGTTTTGAGTTAGACGCTTGTGTGTGGGTTGTGGTTTTTTGTTTTGTTATTTTTGGTAAATATATTATTTTAAACATTTAATGGCATTGAATTGCTAGAAAGAGTGACCCATAGCATTCAAACAACTCCTGGGGTCATATTTAAACTGTCCAATAGAGTACTGCCAACTTCTGGGACATTTTAACTGTCTAATATCGCTCTACCAACTCCAGGGGTTCTATTTAAACTGTCCAATAGCATCTGCGAATTCCTGAGGTTTTATTTCATTTCATATTAATCAGAACTTGCCCACCCACCTCCCTTACTATGGGTGCACACCAATCAAATTTATCCCTATGGCAACATGGGTATGTAATCATAATTACCTTCGCTATTCAGTGGGGGTGTGGTTAAAACCATTCAGTTCAACAGGATGAGTCAACTCTATTGTACTCCACAACATACATTTCAGCTTTTTGCTGTAAATGGGTCTCTTTTACACAAAGAAACAAGAGCTAGGTTCTCACAAACCATTTTTTTTAAATTGAAAAGACATACAGCTCCTTGAAAACAAACCAAGATGTTCCATCAAAACTTTTAGCTCACTTAAGGACCAGAGACCTTCTAACAGAAACACAGATAGTCACAAAGCCCTTTTCAATAGATTTTTTTTAATTTACAGTTACCAAGTTTTATATTGCCTGTTTGTCCCCTCACCATTCTCTAACTTAATCCTTTTAGATTTCTTACAAATAGTCTTTTTCTTAAGCAGGGCTCTGTCACTTTTTGCGCGGACCAGACGGTCAATATAACGCTGTAAGCAGGCATCTTCCAGTTTGGGCATTTTCTTTAAAATGTGGCCAGGGTCTCCACTGAATCGCACAGCATTTATCAAGGTCACCCCTTGCGCTAACTGTTCTTGGGTTAGGCACAGACATTGCATAGCATAACCTATGGCAATAATAGTGTTCAATAAGCTTTCCAAACACAGCTCAGCACACAGGCCCCGGAGCTTGCAGTTTACATTCATTGAAGTCCAAGTCACACGGTCATGGTGCCATTGGGCTGGCGCATCTATGACACAGCCCTCACAATCTTCAAAAAGCTTTTCCCTAAGACAGTGATTAAGAATGGCATAAACAGCAACGCGTACAATAGTCCGCATAACTTTTTTACGCTCACGACGTGGCACTGGCTCAGTGAGTTCTATCCCAAGCCTCCTCCTAAACTCCTCATAGCCATCATCCTCGGAGTTCATCTTCGCTGCTTGATGCAATGCTGACCAGGGCCTCCGGTCCTCTAGAAAGGCGCTGTCGAGAGATTTTCGGACAAGAAACAAGTGTAAGTTCCCACTGCTCGTTTTTAGATTTACACAACCCCAGGTTCCTAACCCCATTACACCCCATCATCGACCGTCACTTCTTAATCATTCATTTACCTGAGCGACATCTTTTCCATTCACCTTGTCCACCGGTGACTCCCCACCTCCTCCAGGGTGATGGATGACGAGAGGCCACCATGCTCATCGGGGTGTCTCATGAGCAGTTGGGCTTCGGGTTCGGCTTCTGGCATATCCATCAATGGCTGGGCCAACGGAATCCCCTCGGCTGCTCCCTCATCCTCTTCGGAACTGTCACTGCTGTAGCGCTTTCTCCACACAAGTCCAAAGGTCCTCAGAGCTAAAACAAAGTCTGAAGTTCTCACGGGGGTGGTAGAGGAGTCCATGTTTCCTCTCAGTCTTTCCACAATTTCTAAAACATGTCTTCTTGGTAAGAGATTGCCTCCTCTGCCCGGTACTGGGACTTATGGGGTGATGGTTCTGTACTCTGATTGGCAGAGGGTGTTGGGAGGAGTCCTTAGAGGGGTCACATGACCCTCTTCTGGGCGGTTCACCCCATCCAAGAACTTGGCCTATTTTGGCCAAATCTCCTCTTGGGGCGGTCCTCTGCAGCCAAAACCCATCGCAATTGGTAAAGGGTGGTGGGAGGAGTTCTTAGAGGGGTCACATGAAACACTTCCGGATGGGTCACCCCACCCCAGAATTCCCCCCAGTTGGTCAAATCTCTTGGGGTGGTCCCCAGCGGCTGAAACCCCTTCTGATTGGTAGAGGGCAGTGGGAGGAGTTCTTAGAGGGGTCACATGACACACCTTGCTTCCGGTCATGTGTCCGCCTTGACCCTGGAAGTAATACCCCCATGGGGTGGGACTTCCAATGACCGGTGGGCAGGGCTTATTGGGTCAAGGTGTGGGGTTAATGTTTGATTGACAGTAGGGCCCTTATACTACTCGCTCCCGCTACCCAAAATTGGAAGAAGAGAGAGGCAACTATTATACTGGGCAGTATTAGCCGTTGTACTACTGCTCAGATGCTGTAAGTGAGAGAAGGATGAGGCCCTGTAAAGTAGCCTGGGTTGATTTTTATTACTCAAAGCATTTTTATTACACATCAGGACATCTAGTCATTCTGATGGCCGTGCAGCCTCTGGACAAGCTCAGTGATAAGCGTGTACATGATGCTGCTTGCTCAGGGCTCATTACTATAGTAAGAGCCAAGTACCAGTCCAGATCCTCAAATACACCTGAGCTCTAGACTCTGGGTTGTTCTAAATTATGCTGTCTTGAAACAGCCATTGCTGCACTGGAGATTGCTGTAGCACAACGCACACCATGTGTGCCATCTTCTGTTTCCAGCTCACACCCCATATACTTGGGTGGGAAGCTAGGAGTTGGTGACATATAGCCAGCTACACTGGCAGTACACTATATATGCTAGTTCTCTGTGTTAGGGATTTGCACATGCTGGGGAATTCCTAGCTGCCTCTTAAGGCAGCTTTATGGCTACTTTGTCCTGCTCCACTGCAACATAGGGCAGCAAAAAGGTGACTTTACCACTAATCTCACCCCTATTTATGCACCTACATGTGATTGTTAGGAGTCAAAGTTTAGGTATCCAGGTTTGGAAAATTCACTCACCTGGCATAAAGTTGTCTGATGTCAACCAAAGGACAAATATGCCTATAAACATCAGTCCCCTTGTTTTTCAAGTATCTATTTTAAACACCACAATGCTGATAGAGATTTAATCAGCACGGCTGCAGGTGGCTATAATGAGTATTTAGGCATCTAACTGCAGATTTTAGTGCTTAACTTTAGCCACCCAAGGCCTTTGTATTTGTATTGCCCAATCCTATGAGTTGCTGAGTGTTTTCAAACTCCCACTGATGTTATTGGGAGATAAGGATGCTCTGCCCTTCAGAGAAGGCGCTCAGCAGATAGAACTCATCCTCCAAAGTTAGCTACTATGATCCTCCACCTCATAGAAAAAGGTCACTGAATGGTCAGGTTTCTAGTCTCCATCACCACCTCATTCTCCAGTTTACTGTCCCCCTGGGTTCAGGCCCTGTGGGGATTCACCAGGCAGCAGTTAGCAAAGGAGGGCGAAAGGCAGAGGGAGTCTGGGATGTTATTGCTTATAGCTCTCAATGGGGAGACAATGTTCCTGTAACAGTTGAATATTGGAAGGAAATCAATAGAGATCCCTGCTGAATTGACACATTCCACTCATTCAAAAGTGACTATATTAAGTAATATGGGTTCCCCTAATCTTGTAGTGTTTCCTGTTTTGGTGATTGCTTTCTATACCGTATCCAGCAGCTTATTCCGGTCCATGTTATCAGATTGGTATTCCCTAGTATTCTCCACTCTGTTTATGTGTATTAAGGGGCACTGGACAAATACTCATGACTCTTCACATTTCTTTTTCAGGTGCTGGCCAAGTATCTCACAAAGAAGGTCATCTGTAAATAACCCAGCCCCAGATTTTGGATTTACTGTGCACACATTTCCTACTAAACTGTTTGAAGTATCTGTTTCAATTGCTCAGAGGCCTGATTTCTTCTTTTAGAGAAATTGGGGCTTCCTGCATGTCCATTGTAACCATGATGTGGGGGCTTCCTCCCTTACCCTTTCTCTGCAGAGATGGAAGAAGACCTCAGTTCAGTGCCTCTCTGGGGTTTCTAACCACTCTTCCAGGATCTCCACTGTGATGAAATGGGGGATTTTCTTATATTTTTGTGGGTTTTCCAATGGTTTGCATGCAGAGGGAGTGGGACTCAGTGCCTCTGGGTGTTACTGGTTTAACGAGGTGAGGGGAGAGGGAGTTTGTTGTTACAGAGGACCAGAGAGGGAACTTGGGACCCCAGCCGATGGCCTGGAGGATGGACACCCCAGCGACCGCTGACCTGATGACCCAGAGACCCAGCTCAGGAGTCACAGCCGGTTCTAGCCAGTGGGAGGACAATGGGCTGTGAAGAGAGGACCCCATGACCCAACCAGCCGGTTCCAGCCAGAGGAGGGCAGAGAGAAAGGAGGCCCAGACGACCCTGTTTACCTGGAAAGAAGACAATGGACAGAGGGGGGCTTGGGGCCGGTGATCTCAGATGCAGCTGGGAAGCAGGGGGGGCTCTGGGCTGGAGAGGAGGGGCAGGTAGAGCCCACCTGGATGCAAGGAGACTGGGATGTACTGGGCTGAGGGAGGTCAGGCCTGAGGCCCTGAGTGTTTCCTGTGTTGTGTTCAATGCTCAATAAACCTTCCTGTTTTACGCTGGCTGAGAGTCACTCCGGTCTAGAGAACAGGGTTGCATCGTCCCCTTCAGGGGGAGGGAGGCCCCGGGGGGTCCAGAGCGAGTGGACTCCCTGAGGGGGCCCACGGCAAGAGACAGACTTGTTAAGGCTCAGAGAGGTGCGGCTCCAGGAGGTGGAGGGGCCTAACCCCGAGAGAGAGTGGACCCCCGAGAAGGGCTGTCTCACTGAAAGGGGTGCCCCCCCACGGACCGCACAGGGCCACGAGTGGGCACGATCTGTGAGTCCATGACACCAACAAAGTTAGATCTAATCCCTGTAGTTAGTGATCTGGGGTCTGGTTCTTAATCATATTCTCATCTTTGTTTTTCTGGGAATTCAGTGTTGCTGATGAATTCTGGGTTGTAAGTGGAATGGACTGTGTTCTGGTGAGTTATCCTCCCTGCTGTCTAGTCTATTTCTGGGTCAGAAGGCTATCTGTGAACCTCGTCTGTTTACTTACAGGCTTAGGATAGGTGCCTGCAATAGTGGGCGAGAGAAGGCATCTCTGCTTTTCTAAGCCAAGTCCCTGTTTGTGTACTGCAAGACTTTATCCAAGAGGAACCATTGGATTCCCTAGCTTCCCCCACTGCACTACAAGGGAACGACTGTCATTGGGTATCTCTGATAGGGTATGTCCTGCTGTGTTCACTGGTCTTGTGACTTCTCCGTATCAGGGACCAGCTCATTTTGTTAATAATTCACATTGGACTAGACCTGGGTGAACGCTGCAGGGTCAGTTTGCTGTGGGGCTCACCAGTTAAACTCCACAGTTCAGAGAATCCTAGAAATGTACGGCTGGAAGGGTCCTAGAAAGATCATCCCGTCCGGCACTATACTTAGACCGTCCCTGACAGCTCTTTGTCTAATGGGTTCTTAAAAACCTCCAATGATGGGGATTCCACAACCTCCCTTTGAGGCCTATTCCAGAGCTTATCTATCTTTATAGTGAGAAAGTTCTTCCTAATATCTAACCTAAATCTCCCTTGCTGCAGATTAAGCTGATTCCTACTTCTCCTACTTCCAGTGCACATGGAGAACAGTTGATCAGGGTCCTCTTTGTAACAGTCCTTAACATATTTGAACACGATTTGAGCATATTTGAGGGTTGGCTAAGATAAAGAGGCCCCTGGAGGAGGGAAAGCAGGTTACAGGGGTATGTGTGCAGCTTTCTTGGGGTGCCCAGGCTCTGAGTCACCTTGTTACCCATCTGGCTAGAGGAAGATTTTCTCAGGGAGCTGATATCTAGTCAAGCATAACATCACCGGTCTGTTAGCCATCCTACCAATCTCCACAGGGCTCTGCCAGCCCTTGCTCTGCCTTGCACGGTAACAGTAGTTGCACCGCAGCCCCCAAGCCCCTCTGAAAGTGTCCCCCAGTAGCATCGGGTTACTGTCACAGGACACTCACAGAAATTACCAGGGAACAGAATCCAAACAGCTTGATTGGTACAGCTCAAGATCAGATTGTTTATAACCTCGCAGCAATGAGATATATGTAGAGTGGAACAATCCTAAATTTATTATCAAAGATTTAGATTTAAGAGGTACTGAGTCAGGATAATGGAAACAGAACTGGTTACATATAAAATGAAAATCATAACATGCTTCTTAGAGTCTAAATTTTACCTTAACAGGCTAAAATCAATTATTACAGCATTTTTTTCACCTAAAGCAATCTCCCAGCAGCATTAACCAACATGGGATCCAACTTTCCTGAGGAAGGAAAAAGGCTTTTTGCATGCTGTTACCAGATGTGCCCGTCACTTTGGGTAGGCTCATTGATTAGGGTTACTCTTCTGGGGGAGGGGGGTCTGTAATTCTATCAATGTGCTGCTTGTGTCACTTGTGTGTTCATATGGAGCTCTACTTCCTTCTGCAAGTCCCCTGCCAATGGAGCTACCCTGCAGGACCTAGGTTCCCCAGGGCTGGGTTCCTCCAGCCCTAGAACTAGAGCGTCCCCTACCACCTAGGCTGGGAGAGCACATGCAATGAGCGGCGAGTCTGACAGCCCCAGCTGGCATCCACCCTGGGCTGGGACGCCCCCATCCCCAGAGCACCCGGGCTGCTCTCAATCCAACACCTGCAGCCAGGAAGGGGTTGAAGTCAGGTCAGCCCAGGTGAAAACCTGAGTCCCATGGAGGGGTCAGAGGCAGCTGGTCAGGTCTTGCCTGGCCCCTGTGGAAACAGCACAGCTGCTGGCCTGGACAGCGCCCGCCCAGAGCGCTGGGATGCCTGAGTCATTTTTGCTGCAGGAAGGGCATGGACGAGGCTGAGAGTAACGGGGTGCCCATTACCCTGGCGTGGAAGGGGTTAAACACAGCAGGGAGAGTTGGTCCCAGCTGTGCCCTGGGCTAGGCGGAGAAGCTGGGGTTCCCCAGCCAGGGTCTCCAAGCACCCCCCCCAGCACAGGCCTCCACTCTCCTGTACAAGGCCCGTGCAGCCTCCACTGCCATCCAGTCGATGGCAAAGTCCATCTGGCGCACGAATGGGGACATGCGGGCGGCCACAGTATGGGCAACACTCAGCACCACACTGGGCTGTTCCCGCACAATCCTGGGGAGAAAGCGGGCAGCTCGTCAGTGCACAGGTGGCCCCGTTGCTGCCAGTGCGCTGCTGACTGCAGCCGCCCCCTCCCTGAGTCACCCACCTCCTCTGGAACAGAGCCAGCCAAGAAAACATGGCACCAGGACAGATCACAGCCCAGGGCAGGAGAATCCAGGCCCATGCAACAGGTGCACAATTGGAGGACTGGGACATGGGGCCTCTCCCCTCTAGGGGGAGGCAGCTCCAATCCAGCCCAGGGCAGGGGACTGGCTGGTTTATGGGGGTGGGGAATGGGACACGGTGCCTTTCCCCTCTAGGGAGCACTGGCCCCAATCTGACCCAGGCCACCAACCTAGATGGAAGTGGGGTGGGAGGTGGGTAGAGCCTGCCCACAGGATGTGGAGGGGAAGGGGGACACCAACTCGTAGAAGTCCGACGTGAAGATCTTGAGGAAGGTGCAGTCACGCTTGGCCTTGATGGTGAAGATGAGGGGCTCCCCGGTCAGCACAGCCAGGTGGCCCACCATCTCTCCAGGCTGCGGCAGAAAGAGGCACACATCCTCCGCCTTGTCAATCATGCGCTGGTAGACGTGTAGGCAGCCCCACAGCACGAAGTGAAGGCTGACGTCCTGTTGGGGGGTGGGTGCGGAGTATAGAGAGGAACGTCAGCCCCAGCACCAGGGTGAGGGGCAGGCCTGCCCCCAAGGTGCGCACCCACAGATAGGCGGCCAGGAGACCTGGGGGACAGCCTACAGCTCCGGCTGAGCCTGAACTCTCTGGAGCACCCCACTAACCTTGGCAGAGCCACAGCCCAGCATAAATTCCCCCAGCTCCATGGAAACCAACCCCTCCCCATTCCAGCTGTGCGGGGGTTTAATGTTTCCTAGGCCTGAGGCCCAGCACCCGGGGGGGGAACAAACGGGGGGGGGGCTGCCATCCCACCTGCCCAATAGGCATGTAGCCCGGGGTGGGGGGGGAGCGCACAGGGAACCTCTGGCGAGGGCGCTGCCAAGCTTCCCTCCCCACCCCCCGCCCCAACTCACCTACACCTCTGCCTCCACCTCCTCCCTTGAGTGCGCCAGGTCCCTGCTCCTCCACCTACCTCCCAGCACTTTGCCGCCGCAAAACAGCTGTTTCACGGCATAACAAGCTGCAGGAGGAAGGGGGAGGAGCGGGAACACGGAGCGCTCAGGGGAGGAGGCGGGGCTTGGCAGGGGATTTGGGGAAGGGGTTGGAATAGGGGCAGGGAGGGGCGGAGTTGGGGTGGGGACTTTGGGGAAGGGGTTTGAATGGGGGCAGGGCATGGGCGGGAGGGGGCAGGGCAGGGGTGGAGTCAGTGCGGGGTCGAGCGCAGAGGTGGGCAGCACCCACCAGCACCAGCAGAAGTCAGCACCTATGGCCACAGTGCCATTGACCTCCACAAGGAGGGACTCAGCGTGAGAGGCTGAGGAAGCAGCAAGGCCCTGTGACGGTGGCAGACCAGGTGCCAGCTCATGCCAAGGCCCCCAGGCCTCACTGAGCACTGACAAACGCAGAGCCGGGAACCAGGCTGGCTCACCATTGTGTTCACACTGTTAGAATAGATGTGAAGTTGATGAGAATGTGTTTGGTGTTTAGAAATACTGAAATGCTTGTAGGATGCTGATCTCACTTATCACATCACTGGAGCCTATGGTGTAGTTACATCAAGCGTTTGCATTGTAAACCTCTTATTGTGTAACTCAACTTCCTTGATCCCACACACACCCCGCCCCCAGACACACCCATGAAGGGGAGCCAAGCACCGACCGACACTCGTTCCATCTGTGTGAGCTCTGGGGGAAGGAAATAAGGCCTGACCAGAAAGATCTGTATCACTGCCGGGGATTGGCATTCAGGGAAGGCAAGATTTCTAAGCATAAGCAAGGGATCCACAAGCAGCTTAGCTTGGGTTAGCCCTAAAGGTCGCATAGAGCAGCAGTTCTCAAACTTTTGTATTGGTGACCCCTTTCACACAGCAAGCCTATCAGTGCACCCCCCTTATAAATTAAAAACATTTTTTATATTTAAAACTATTATAAATGCTGGAGGCGAAGCGGGGTTTGTGGTGGAGGCTGACAGCTTACAACCCCCCAGGTAATAAGCTTGCAACCCCTTGAGGGTTCACGGCCCCCAGTTTGAGAACCCTGGTATAGAACTTGCACATTACAGCAGCTTCTACTGCCTTTTGGAACCTGACTATACCTCACTTGTGTGCGTCTGTTACCTGCTTTCACCTAGTGAATAACTCTCAGTTCTTTTCCCTACTTAACAAATCTTTAGTTAGTATCACAGGATTGGCTACAAGCATTGTCTGTGGTTTGAGATCTGAGGTACAATTGACCGGGGGTAAGTGACTAGTCCATTGGGTGAGGGAGTAACCTGAATACTGCTGTGATTCTTGGTGTAAGGGCCCATTTATCACAAAGGCCGGCTTGCCTGGGTGGCAAGCTAGACCCAGGTGCAGCCAAGGACTGTCTGTGACTCCATGGTAAGGCTGTTATAGTGCTTTAGGAGTTCACGCTTGTTACTTGGTGAAATCTTTACAGAGCACAGAGCCTGTTTGGGGTTCGTGCCCTGGTTTGTACAGTCTGCCCTGACATTGGCACACACGTTCGTGAGCCACTCCAGGCAGCTTGGCAGCCCCATGACCCTGCTCCTCATGCAGCCATCAGCACCGGTGCAGAGTGGGTGAGGTGCCCCCACCCGGGCAGGCAGCATGTCCTGCCCACTCCACACTGGGGCTGCTGCAGGGCAGTGGGGATCAGGCCCCAGCTGCCAAGAAACAACAGCAGCACCAGCTCAGAGCACCTGCTACCTGCTTAGCTTGGGTTAGCCCTGAAGGTCGTATTGGTGACCCCTTTCACACAGCAAGCCTATCAGTGCAATCCCCCCTTATAAATTAACCTGGTCCCATCCTGGGAGAGTTCCACTTACCTGAGATATCAACTGGCATGGAGATGCAGCGGCTCAGCAGTGGCACTGCAGAGGGCTCCAGGGACCCCAGCTTGAGCTGATCAGCTGTGAGGGTGACACTCACATCCCGTTACACTGGCACAGCGAGCACACGGAGTCCAGAGCCTCCCCTGCCCTGGGTCGGACCCTGTAGCCAGGCCACCTCCAGGGGCAGGATTGGTGATGAGAGCCACTCCACAGCTGTCATGGCATATGGAAGGTGTGGACCAGTTCCGTGCAAGGGGAGTGCCCGGGCCTCCACCCCGCTCCCTGCAGCACAGCACCCCGTACTGAGCCCTTCTGCACCCTTGACTTCTTTCACCCCTGTCCGGTCCATGCCCAGCTCAGTTGCTCTGAGGGGGAGCACAGCTGCTGCGTTCCCCTCCCTGAGCCAGGGCAACCCTTACCCAGGTCCTTGGCGCTGGCATCTGGCTGCCTCCCAGAGCTCTCCTTATGGTCGTCGATGGAGGAGACACTGATGACGCGCTTGCGACGCGCTTGCTGTGTCTGACAGGGCTGGTGCGCGAGGCATGGCTGGGCTGGGGGAAGAGCCGCAGTGGCTGCATCTCCTCCATGACACAGCTGGCATCAGCACCAGGCCAGGCTGGGCAGTGCCAGCCTGGGGACCAGCCACACCCACCACTCAAGGCCAATAGGGGCCATTCAGAGCATCTCGTCTGACCTCCCCCATCACGCAGGGGGCAACACCTCCCACAGTGAGTCCTGCCCCCACCCCAGAGCAGAGCTGAGGCAGAGGGACGGGGACAGGGACGGGCACAGGGACGGGGACGGGCACAGGGACGGCTTGGCTCCCCTCACTTGGCTGATGGCCCAGGAGGGAACATGCTCCACGCCAGCAGCCGCATGGCTTGTGTGAGGGAGACCCGTGTCCACGGAGCTGCATAACGTGGGAGGGGCCAGATGTGTAGACAAGGAGAGCGCAGAGCCCAGCTGAGCCCAGAGCGCCAGGTGCTGCCGCCACACGATGGCCCTGCAAAGCTTGCTCTCGGGCTGCTGGCTCCCTGGCAGCTGGGGCGCAGGGGGTCACAGCGCTGGCCCAGTGACCCATCTGAACGCTGGGCTGGTTCCTCTGGCATCAGAGGATGGACCCGGCTGTTCCCACAGGCCTTGGCTCCACCCTGAGCCAGGTGCTCCACCCAGCAAGGCAGGGAACGCTGCTCCAGCAGCCAAGTCTGAGGGCAGAGCAGGGCTGTGCCGGGAGAGGGGCTGCTTGGGTGCAGGATTCTCCACCTCTCCAGAGCCGCCAGGCCGGGAGTTAAGGCGTCTCACTGTGACTTGCTGCCAGCAGGGGGCACCCTGCCAGGCCCTGCTCCATCCCTGCTGCACAGGGATCCCCCCCTTGCAGACACAGGGGCTTTGCTCGGGGGGTTCTAGCTCTTTCTGTCCCCTCCCCAGCCAGGTGCCGGCCTCCAGCCCCGCTAGTGGGACCAGGGTTTGGACACTGGCCCAAGTCTGGCCCAAACTGCCATGGGCAGGAGGGACCGGGGATGGGAAGGACGAAGGTTCTGGTGCAGGGAGCAGGACCCACCACTCCCGTGGGAGGAGCTCCAGGGCCAGGCCCATCACTCCCGTGGCTGAAGAGTTCATTAGTCAGCCTCAGGTAATTGTGCAGGGCCAGGAAGGTGACTCGCTGCAGACGCACCACGATGATCTGGAAGGGAAGGGGAGAGTCTAAGCGTGCGGCACAATGCAGGGGAGGGGAGGACATCAGCACATGGGATGGGGGCCGAGGCCGCACTCACCTGCACCACCCGCACCAGGCTCTCGGGGTACTTCTCGAAGACGGCAGAGAAGGCCTCGACCGGCAGCCGCAGCATTGTGGAGTCCTCGCCCACCCGCGCAGACACTGTCCGGTACGGCCGCTGGTGTCCCTGCTACGGAAACCACCGCTAAAGTCAATGTCATGTTGGGGATTTCCCCAGCCTGGGTGTGTGCCAACAGAGTTGGCTTTCACTGCCCTCTCTGAAGCCCCAGTGCAGGCTGTGGGGCAGAGGTGGGAAGGGGCATGGCAGGGGTGGGGGAACAGCCAGAGCAATTCTTAGCTCACAGTGGTCTCTTAGGAACTATGGCAAGTTTATGCAGGCCAGAGAATCCCGTGAAAATCAGTGTCGGTTCTGAGCCCAGCGTAACGAGGGCACAACAGAGAACTTTATTAAAGAGTGAGTGGAACATGCTGCTTCAGGGCCAACACAACGCTTAACTTTAGTCTCTTAATAATTTGCATATTTAGTAACGTTTCCAAAGAGCAAGACGTAAGCACGTTGCTAGCAGTCATAGAGATGCAGAAAAGCAGAAGTAACTGCACAGCTTCCTCTTTCAGAACCAATGTCTGTTTGGTTAACTCATAGTCTTCCCCTTTTACAGGGTGAATGTGCTTGAAAGTGTGGTTTTGAATTCGGCATGTGTCTTCTTTTATTAGTAACACACTGACTCAGAAGTAGGGTGACCAGACAGCAAGTGTGAAAAATCGGGACAGGGGTGGGAGGTAATAGGAGTCTATATAAGAAAAAAACCCAAAATCGGGACTGTCCCTATAAAATCAGGACATCTGGTCACCCTACTCAGAAGGTGGTGCTCAAATCCCAGTTTGGTTTAGGCTCGGGTTTGGACTTTGAAGCTGAATCTGGGCCAGGGTTTGGGCTTTAATGGCACTGAAATCTTGGAGCTGTTCTAATGAGATTTTGGCCCAAAATAAGAGTGGCTGTTCCAGCTTGTGAGATTTTGGGTTCATGTAAGGATATAGTTCAGTATTTGCATCCATCTGCAACCAAGTCCACAGGTGTTGGTTTGGTTCCGGGGATTTTAATTGTTCCTCCTGCCAACCACTCAGTTCTAACATTCAAAGGGCTATACCGTTAATGTTCTATTTCTGACCCCCTTTAACAAGGAGTAACCTTGTATTGATGTAGCTCGTTTTTACTGACAGACCCCATCTTCTTTAATAGTTTAAATAGGAATCACTTCACTATTATAATGTAGCTACCTCTAGGCTGAAATGCAACAACAATGCACAGCTGCACTGCACAACCATTTAGAACAGGAGGGGAAGGAGAATCATGGTTAAGCGAAATGCCAGGAGCAATTCACTGCAGAAGGTGGGATAATTGAAGGAAAATGGGGTTTTTGGTGGGATAGTCTCTGGCTGAGCCCATGGATTTTGCCACTTCATCAACCTCCTGAATTGTAGCAACCTTCCTTTAACCAGGAGTTGAACGCTTTGATGTCCATTTGTGCAACTGTTAGATTAAGTAGAGAGCTGGCACAAGAGTGACGTGAGAACCCGCCTCACTCCAGAAGTGCACTGCCTCTGCAGGAGCTGGACTTGAGTGCAGAGTATTAGCCAGAGGAGCATCCAGCTCGCTCATAAATGTTCATTTGTATTTAAAAGGCAGACAAGAGAAAAGCCAATGAAAGCTTCCCAAGATAGTTAAGACTATTGTCCCTCGGCCCGCGCCACTTCCAGAAGCTCCCATTGGCCTGGAGCAGCAAACCGCGGCCAGTGGGAGCCGCGATCAGCCGGACCTGCGGACGCGGCAGGTAAACAAACTGGCCTGACCCGCCAGGGGCTTTCCAAGTTTGGGAAACACTGGTTTAGTGTAATGCTGCCTTTTTGAGGCATTTTCTCTTTAAATATGGCTGCCCTGGGCCAGAGCAAGTGGGGGGCCTTTCCCCACCCCTTCCATTGGCAGTTCCACCCCTGTTCTGCCCCTTCCACCTGCGGCCCTGCCCATGGCCTCACCCCCTTCTGCCTCTTCCCCTGCGGCCCCACTCTGTTCCAGCCATGGTCTGCCCCATTCCATCCCCCCAGTGCGGCCCCGCAATGTGTTTGTTCCTTTCTGCAGCTCCCCAGACTGGAGAAGTTCTGTCCCCTCTCCAGCTATGGCCCTGGCTGCAGTGAGGAGTGAGAGCTCCCCCAGCCCTGAGGCCACAGCACGGGGCGAGAGCTCCTCCAGTCCTGGGACCGCAGCCTGGGTTGGGATTCTGGGGCTTCCCCCACCATCCCACGCTTCTGCCAGGGTGTGGGATCAGGGCACAGGGACTTCCCCTGCCCTGCCCAGCACTCCTGCCATCGAGCGGGGTTGGGGAACGGAGGCACCCATTTTTCCAGGACCCCCAATTGGTCAGGGCCCCTGGGCACAGGCCCTGTTGGCCCAGTGGCTAATCCACCACAGGCTATGCTATATGGAGATATATGCGTCTAAAGATGCTGAATAACGGCCTTAGCTGTGGAATTAGAAGGCCTGGTCCTGTGAGTCTGCAAGTGTCCTCAGCACCATCCTTGCAGGACAAGTTTAGAGACAGGTGGGGCATGGCTGCCCTCAGGATGCTATTTGTCTGATCAGCAAATTTCAAGAACTTTTATATGTTCTGTTTATGGCCCCGAAAGCAGCTGTAAAGTGGTACAACCACTGTACCAGAAAAAGCCCAATCACTGCAGTATCCTTGAAAGGAGGAGTGCATTTTACCCATGAACATGTCACAGTCCTACTTCAACAGCAGGTGGCAGCAAAACTTGCTTTCCACTTGTGCTGATCATGTTCATCTACTGCCATTAGTTTCAAACATCTGCCCTCAGATTAGTAATAATATTAGTCTGTTAGTGACAAACCTTCTCACTTCCTGAATCACAAGAGATGTTGTGCAAAATACCCTTTGATTTACAGAGGGGGCCTTTCCCACAGCTTCTGCTTGAGCCAGGTGAAGTAGGAACAAGAGGAAAGCAGCAAGCTGAGATAAAATATTTTCCCCACAGCCAAATGTAATAGTTGTTGTGCGCTCTTTTGCTTCTCAGTTAGAGTGGCAGCACATACAAACAGCTGGGGAAACAACTTCCTAGGCATTTGGTTACTCTGGTAAAGTTTTGTCCAGCTTTTATCACATCATTTTTATATCCTCTTTCAGACAAATTGCACTCAGATGTTTTGTGAACTTGCATTCTAGAAGGCAGCACACCAAATGTGGCTTTTAAGGAGCTTTTCTAAAACGTGTGAAGTTACATAATTTATTTGTGCATTGTTACCTTACTGCACATGCAAATTGGGGGTTTGCACATGTAAATAGCCACTGAAGCATCTAACTGTCCATTTTTGCAAGCAAATGCATCTGTACAAGTTCAGCAAACGCACCTACGAATGAAGTGCACAAATTCTGAAGATCTGGCACTTATATAAATCACAGAAAACAAAACATTGTATCATCACTTATATTTGTGTCCTGTTCAGAACCAGGTACATTATTGGTCCTTAACAAATAATAATGAAGCACCCAGTCAAAGCCAAATAATAGAAGAAGGGAGAGCAATTAAGAGGAATAGGCAAAGGAGAGAATGTCTTTCAGTTGCGATGTACAAAGAAGTGTAGGCCTTGCCTACACTGGAGATTTGCGCTGGATACAGCCATCAGTTGTCAGCAACCTATATAGCTGTGGCAGTGCAAACCCCAAGTGCATACAAAGAAAGCTGTGATTTGAAATTGGGGGGATCTGCAGTAGTGCAGCAGGATAAACTTCACCGGGGCAAACTCCAACTTTCCTTGTCTACAAGAGGCAGGGCCAGCCCACAACATTTTGGCACCTGAGGCAGGGAGCTCAAATGATGCCCCCATACCTCTCGCTTGGGCCAAAACTTTGAAAGGTCTCAATTCTGACTTCTTCCTGTTCTACTCCTCTCATGGTACTGCTCTGCTACCTACCCCAATAAAGGAGAACTAACAACTTAAAATGCCTTGTTCAAAAAATTTTAAGTAACACTTAACTGTCAAATGCCTGAACAGCAAATGTAACTTTTCTTGTCTGCATAGTAAACACTGGCATTTTTATCTGTTTGAATAATCAAAGTGGTGCTTTCTGTGCCTTCTTGGTTGCAAAGATTTGAACTGCTTCCTGCTGAAGGTCCACAGTCTGGGCCAGCTCATGCTCTATTGAGATGGTTGCAAGGTCGACCAGCCTCTCCTGTGTCATTGTGGTGTGTAGATGTGTTTTTATTAACTTCTGCTTGGAGAAGCTGTGTTCTCCACTGGCAATTGTTACAGGAAGTGTTAAATTAAATAAATTAAATTAATGGAGATATCCCATCTCCTAGAACTGGAAGGGACCTTGAAAGGTCATCAAGTCCAGCCCCCTGCCTTCACTAGCAGGACCAAGTACTGATTTTGCCCCAGGATCCCTAAGTGGCCCCCTCAAGGTTTGAACTCACAACCCTGGGTTTAACAGGCCAATGCTCAAACCACTGAGCTATCCCTCCCCCCCTAGAGGGATTATTATTATAATTATTATTATAATTATTAATTATAAGTGTTAGAAGTAGGCGCAGAGCAACAGAAGCATTTGAAAAGATATTGGTCATCTTATTTGTGCACATATATTCCAGAACAGCCTTTGGAGTTGATCCTGCTGAAATGTATCTTGAAATGGCTTTCAGTTCATCACCTAAATCACTCGCATCAATATTGCGCATGTCATAATGTGTCAACTCTAGTGCCCTGCATTGCTGGTGTAGGTCTTCAGGTATAGTGAGGAGTTTGGGAATATCATACAACATCCCAAATATACTGCTGTGTTCCTTGAGCTGCATGAAATGTTCTTCAACTGACTGTATTGCACAATCTAGCACATGGTTAAAGAATTCAACTTTGAATTGTTTGGGGTCTCTTATGGGATTATCCCATGCCTTGTAATCAAAATGTCTTCTTCTTCGGTGACTCTTGTATTCTTGAATGGGTGGGAAAATAGCTTGAGTGAAGTTCCTCTGCTAACTTCTGTGCACTCTTCAGAATGCTTTGAAATCCCTCATCTGACCGGTAAGACTGTAGGTATGACTTTGCTTTGTCCAGTTGTTCCATTGCTCCAGATATATCAAGCACCTTGGAGTCTCTTGATTACAACATTTATTTCAAGCAGTATGTCATGCCACACTAAGCCACACAGAAATTTGAAGTTATGTATGTTTCTGGTGATTCCATTTCCCTCTGCCACTGTTCTCCCACGAACAGTTCCTGTCTTAGTATTATCCTCCATAATGGCAACTATGGCATCATCTATCTTCCCAATTTGGTGTTTGATAGGCTTTATCACCTCCACTCAACTTTCCCATCATGTGGCACTCAGTGGTTTCAGTGTCAGAGAGGATGTTCCCAGATGTTGCTTCAAAATTTGCCATCGATGAGTTGATGCAGAGAAAAATACATAGATGCTTTGAATTACATTAAAAAATTCAGCAGCCTCACTAGAAGCTGATGCTGCATCACTGACCACTAAGTTCAATGAATGAGAACTGCATGGGACAAAAAAAGCTCGAGGGTTTAACTCTCGGATCCGTGTGTGCACTCCTCTGTTCTTTCCTCTCATGTTGGCACCGTTATCGTAGCCCTGACCTCTCATGTCAGCTATCGCAATTCCCGTATCTTCCAGCTTTTTAAGAAGCACATTTGTCATACCAGCTCCTGTAGTATCATCAATGTCAATAAATTCTAGAAAATGCTCTCTGACAGTCACCGTTGCAGGGACAATTTCACTAGGTTCTGTTGTTGTTACAAAACACACCATTAAAGTAATTTGTTCCGTATGGCTGATGCCAGGTGTGCAGTCCAGAATAACAGAGTAATATCTTGCTGACTTCAGATCTGCCACCATCTTCTGTTTGACTTTTGTTGCCAGTAACTGTATGAACTCATTTTGAATTGTTTTTCCAAGGTAGTGGTGTTTGTACATTTCTTTGGTGGTGACTCTTCTTAGATGCTCCTGGAATACAGCATCAAACTCAGCCATCAGCGCCACAATTTTAAGGACGTTTCCATTGTTTGGCACATACAGCTGATCTGAAGTGCCATGCAGTGCTAGGTTTTGGGTAGCAAGCAGTCTCACAATGGCAACGAGCCTTTTCAGACTCTGATGCAACCTTGTCTTGATGCTGATCATCTATGGTGGCTTTTAACCTTAGTCTCATCTCAAGCTCTTTCCACCTCTGGAATGCTCTCTGGTGATTTGCTGCCTTCTCATGGCATGCCAGATTTCTAGCCAGATTTTTCCAGTCCTTTGTTCCTGTAGAACCCAATGTGGTACAAGGGCTGAGATGAAAAATTTGCTCCAAAGGAAATCTATCTATGATTGGTTGAAAATACACCCAGGAAAATTAAGAGTAAGACATATTAAAGGTCATCAAAAGTGAGAAGGAAATGAAAAATATTGGAGTGATAAAGCAGATGCTTTAGTTAAATTAGCAGCAAAGGAACCCTTTGGGAGTTATGGTAATTACTAGAGCTGAAGCCATAAAACTGAGGGGTTAAACCTGAGGAAAGATGGGGAAACTGGAATATACAAGGTGACTATGCGGTGAATAAGAAAACAGGAGAGGTAAGTGGGCACCTGACAAACTTCAAAGAGAAGAGATTATTAACCTGTGCCACACTATGGCCCACCAAGGAATAGAGAATGCTCTCTTTAAAGTAAAACAAATTGGAATATGGTCTAAGGTGTGAGAGGACGTAGAAAACTTTGTTAAAAAACGACATAAGGTGTGCAGCAGATGGGAATAGACCACCAAATTCGGGACCCTTGTTGCACCGAAGAATTGTGGGGCCAGGGAGTGGAATACAGGTTGATTATATTGATAAATTGCCTAATACCCAAAGGGGAATCAGTATTTATTAGTGATAGTAGATTCCTCTTCTGGATGGGTGGAGGTAATTCCCACCAGAAATCATACTGCAGAGATCACTGCCAAGAAGTTGTGGGAAGTAGTGTTTAGTAGATATGGAACTCCAAAAGTAATTGATTCAGATAATGGGCCACATTTTGTAGGAGGAGTCATTAAAAGTTTATTAAAAGCCTTAGGAATAAAGCAACAACTACATATCCCCTATCATCCTCAATCATCAGGGACAGTAGAAAGGATGAATCAAACTATTAAATGAGCTCTACGTAAAGTAGTGCAAGAAATTGGCAAAGATTGGGATGATAAATTGCCAATGGTGTTGGCGGCAATCCAAAATAGTGATCGATTGAGTACTGGCTACCAGCCTTATCAAATTCTCTTTGGAAGGCCTCTGAGATTGTGGAGCCCTTTATTGTACCAAGACGAAGGAGGGGAGGAGGTATCAGTTACACAATGGGTAAGGAAGTTACCAATAGAACTTAAGAAAATTGAATTTAAACTGACTGACGCCATTGAAAAAGCAAGAGACTGTGGATTCTCGTGTGGCTCAGTACAGTAAATTATGGAAAATCGGAGATAGAGTATTGTATTTGAAATTAACATGGAAAAATCATGTCCTGGAGTCTAAATGGGTTGGACCATTTTCCATCATGAATAAAATTTTACCTACTGTAGTGCAGATTAACAAGGGGGGAAAGGGAAAGTGGATCCACACATCACAATTAAAGTTATGGTCTAAAGATTAAATAATGTTCCTTTCTTTTTCTTTTAGTTTATTTTACAGAGGGAAAGGAATGCCCAATTGCACCGAAGATTATCCTCTATGGACCTTGGATTTGTAGTGTGGATACGGTGCTACAATTTTTGTAATCAGTTTATTGCTTATGCTTGCTTTGCTTTGCATTTTGTGCTTAGTAGAAGAATTGTGTTGAGTGCGTTATATTTTAGGAAGAAAAAATATAATACCGGAGCTCGAGCAAAGATAGAAATGGTTAGTGTAAGTATTTAAAATAATACGGCCGGAAGCATCAGACATTATTCCTATGGAATAAGGGCCATGGCTTCAATATTGAGGATCCTCAGAATTCAAAAAGGGTGGAAATATAGCTTTTGGCTTTTATGTTTTTTGAATATTTGGGGAAATGTAGGGGTACATGGATATACATATGGGAGCACCTCTAGGATGGAGGTATGGATCAAAGGGGATAATGCATTTGACTATTTGTGGGACAGAATGGGAAAAACAGGACCAAACAAAACCAGATGTAAAGAAAAACCCTTTTGAGGTAAAATTTGAAATATGATGGGAAGGTGGCAAAAATGTGACATGGGAATATCTAAAGCCAAAAGATTTGGAAGAGCAATGGAAATATTTGTACATACTAAGGGGGGAAGGTCACCTAAGGTTTAGATTTAGTTATGATGAGAACAATCTGAATATGAGTACTCTGAACTGTACCTTTTGGAGTTTGGGATTTGATGTGGTCACCCTAGATGTGACTA